>NW_022986240.1:116840-181522 GCF_902500255.1 Thalassophryne amazonica | reverse complement strand
ACTCAGATAAGTGATTGACCAGGAGCTGCACGAGTGTGTGTGATTGGAGGTGGAGGTTCTCCCTCCTTTACTTAAGACAGACTGTGGGATTACTGAGTGTGCGAACTCACACTCATCTGGACTGTCTCTGTTTTCTGCCAGCAGTACCGGGTCTGACTGCTGAAGACAGCGGCCACCTGGCGCGCAGGGCTTGGCGGCTCCGGTGTTCTTCAGCTCCGTTGGTGGTGGAAGCTGTGTGGGGATCCAGCTCTTCTCTCTCCAGGCGTCTTCTATCGTCGAGCCTGCCCACACGTCACCTGGTGTATGATTGACAGTCCACCATATTGTTATTGTCTGTACGTTGTTGTGCGATTCACAACATTAAATTGTTACTTTTTGGCTTATCCATTGTCCGTTCATTAACGCCCCCTGTTGTGGGTCCGTGTCACATCACTTTCACAACAGGATTTCTCGGCCAGCGTCATGGATCCCGAGGGGCGTCAACCATCGCTTGAACAGCCAATGGGAGAGCGAGGTGCACAGGCAGGAGGCGTGTTGGGTGAGCTGCAGCACATCTTAACCACCTTTGCCGCTCGGTTGGACTTAGTTACCGAGCAGAGCAGTGTTCTCAATCGCAGGATAGAGGCTCTCACCACCCAGGTGGAAGCGCGTGCTCAGGGCGCTGCTGCAGCACCTCCTCCTGCTGACCGTGTGCCAGAAACAGACATTCCTCTGGTCGTTCAACGAACCCCCCCGCCTTCCCCTGAAGCATACATAAGCCCTCCGGAGCCGTACAGAGGCTGTGTTGAGACGTGCGCGGACTTCTTGATGCAGTGCTCACTCGTCTTTTCACAGCGTCCCGTCATGTACGCGTCAGATGCCAGCCGGGTGGCTTACGTTATAAATTTGCTTCGAGGAGAGGCACGCGCCTGGGCTACGGCGCTTTGGGAGCAGAATTCACGGCTCCTAACAGTTTATACTGAGTTTGTGAGGGAGTTCCGACAGGTGTTCGACCACCCTCATAGAGGCGAGACCGCTTCAAGTGTGCTACTGTCGATAAGACAGGGGCATCGGAGCGCAGCGAAGTATGCAGTCGACTTCCGCATCGCGGCTGCGCGAGCCGGCTGGAATGCTGTTGCGCTCCGCGCCGCCTTTATAAACAGACTGTCTCTGGTCCTTAAGGAGCACCTGGTGGCGAAGGACGAGCCGCGGGATTTAGATGGGCTTATCGACCTGGTTATACGGTTAGACAACCGATTAACGGAACACCGACGGGAGCGAGACGAAGGGCGTAGTCAGGCACAAGCCATCCCTCTTCCTCCCGGGTCTGAAAGGGAGCCGACTTCCCCACGCTCCACTGCCAGGGCTCTCCACGTGACAACAGCTCCCCCTGCTGATGTTGCTACGGAAACGAGCAGGGCCAAAAAACGATCAGATCAGAGACAAAGGAGGCTGATCCGTGGAGAGTGTTTTCTCTGCAGCTCTACGGAGCACACACAGAGAGAATGCCCCAAACGGTCAAAACAGCAGCACTCGTCCTTAGAGACTGGGCTAAGGGTGGGTCACAATACCCACGTGGGGAAACCCCGTAAATCTGCACGAATCCCAGTCACGATCCTGAGTGGGGATTTAACCCTTCACGCCCCAGCACTGGTGGACACGGGGTCGGAGGGGAATCTGCTGGATAGCAGATGGGCAAAGGAGGTTGGGCCCCTCTAGTGGCCTTACCGTCACCATTGTCGGTGCGGGCACTAGATGGCACCCTTCTTCCACTAATCACACACCAGACTCAGCCAGTGACATTGGTGGTGTCTGGGAATCACAGGGAGGAGATTGTGTTTTATGTAACACCTTCTACCTCCCGAGTGATTCTGGGTTTTCCATGGGTGTTAAAACACAATCCCTGGATTGATTGGCCGTCTGGGGTTGTGGTTCAGTGGAGCGAAACCTGCCACCGGGAGTGTTTAGGATCCTCGGTTCCACCCGGTGTGACAGCTAAGGAGGAGGTTTTAGCCCCCCCCCCAATCTGGCGGCGGTGCCAGCCGAGTACCACGACCTTGCTGACGTCTTCAGCAAGGATCTGGCACTCACGCTGCCCCCGCACCGTCCGTACGATTGTGCCATTGATTTGATACCGGGCGCTGAGTACCCGTCCAGCAGGCTGTACAACCTCTCACGTCCGGAACGCGAATCAATGGAGACCTACATCCGGGACTCGTTAGCTGCCGGGTTGATCCGGAACTCCACCTCCCCGATGGGTGCTGGTTTCTTTTTTGTGGGCAAGAAGGACGGCGGACTCCGTCCATGCATTGATTACAGAGGGCTGAACGAGATCACGGTTCGCAACCGATACCCGTTACCTCTGTTGGATTCAGTGTTCACGCCCCTGCATGGAGCCCAAATTTTCACAAAATTGGATCTTAGGAATGCTTATCACCTGGTTCGGATCCGGGAGGGAGACGAGTGGAAGACGGCATTTAACACCCCGTTAGGTCACTTTGAGTACCTGGTCATGCCGTTCGGCCTCACCAATGCGCCCGCGACGTTCCAAGCATTGGTTAATGACGTCTTGCGGGACTTCCTGCATCGGTTTGTCTTCGTATATCTAGACGATATACTCATCTTTTCTCCGGATCCTGAGACCCATGTTAAGCATGTACGTCAGGTCCTACAGCGGTTGTTGGAGAACCGGCTGTTTGTGAAGGGCGAGAAGTGTGAGTTCCACCGCACTTCTTTGTCCTTCTTGGGGTTCATCATCTCCTCCAACTCCGTCGCCCCTGATCCGGCCAAGGTTGCGGCAGTGAGAGATTGGCCCCAACCAACGAACCGTAGGAAACTACAACAGTTCCTCGGTTTTGCAAATTTCTACCGGAGGTTCATCAAGGGCTACAGTCAGGTAGTTGCCCCCTGACAGCCCTGACCTCCCACAAAAGTCCCCTTCACCTGGTCGGATCGGTGCGAAGCCGCGTTTAGGGAGTTGAAACGCCGGTTCTCGACTGCACTGGTTCTGGTGCAGCCCGATCCCAAGCGCCAGTTTGTTGTTGAAGTGGATGCCTCTGACTCAGGGATAGGAGCCGTGCTATCCCAGAGCGGGGAGTCCGACAAGGTTCTCCATCCATGTGCCTACTTTTCCCGCAGGTTGACCCCAGCTGAACGGAACTATGACGTCGGCAATCGGGAACTTCTTGCAGTGAAGGAGGCTCTTGAAGAGTGGAGACACCTGTTGGAGGGAGCATCGGTACCATTTACAGTTTTCACGGAACCTGGAGTACATCCGGACCGCGAAGCGGTCTGAACCCCAGGCAAGCCCGCTGGTCGCTGTTCTTTGGGCGTTTTGACTTCCGGATCACCTACCCGCCCCGGGACAAAGAACCAACGATCTGACGCCCTGTCCCGGGTGCACGAAGAGGAGGTCAAGACCCGAGCTGTCAGACCCCCCTGAAACATCATCCCCGAGTCCACTGTCGTGGCCGCCCTTACCTGGGACGTGGAGAAGACCGTCTGGGAGGCCCTGACACGGAGCCTGGACCCGGGGACCGGTCCGAAGAACAAACTGTACGTCCCACCAGAGGCCAGGGCTGCGGTCTTTGACTTCTGTCACGGTTCCAAGCTCCCCTGTCACCCAGGGGTGCGAAGAACCGTGGCAGTGGTCCGGCAGCGCTTCTGGTGGGCGTCTATGGAAGCCGACGTCCGGGAGTATGTCCAGGCCTGCACCACTGCGCCAGGGGGCAAAGCTGACCACCACAAGGCCCAAGGCCTCCTCCAGCCTCTGCCAGTGCCTCGTCGCCCCTGGTCTCATATCGGCCTGGACTTTGTCACGGGCCTCCCGCCGTCCCAGGGAAACACCACTATCCTAACGATAGTGGACCGGTTCTCCAAGGCGGCCCACTATGATGATCGCCGTGAAGTTACGAGTAACGGCGTCCGTGTGGCGGCGTGCCGAATATTGACCATTCGCCATGAAATTACGTTCTTCCTTTTGACGGCTTTAATTTTGTCACACAGGTCGAGCACGACAACCTCTTACAATTCATAGGGGCGTCGCCCATGGGCGGGGCTAAATGCCTCAATAGCGCCCCCTTGAATCTTTCAAAAACCCCTCCCCATAGGGGTTTTTTTTAGAGTAGGGAGATGAAAATTGGTACACATGTGTGACTTGCATAGACGTACAAAAAAGTCTCTTGCACCATGGGTCTACTACAAACAGGAAGTCAGCCATTTTGAATTTTCTTCTCAGTTTGGCGTGATTTCCACATGTTGTATTTGAACGAACTTCTCCTAGGGATTTTGTCCAATGCACTTCAAATTTCTTTGACAGCATCCAAAGATGATACTGACCAAAACTTATCGAAAGCTTTTGTCTATGTTGAAGGGTGTGGCCGCTATGGTGCCGCCATTTTTGACCCTTTGCCATGGAACATCAAGTCATGATAACTCCTTCATGCTTTGCCTGATTGACTTGAAACTTCACATGTATGATGACGGTTGGCCCCTGAACACACCCAGCCCCACTGTCTGTACACTGAGCGCCCCCTAGTGGATGAACAATCAACATGTCATAACTCCTTCATGCATTGTGATTTGTTTAAAATTTTAACTGTGTGATGAATGGTTAACCCCTGCATGCACATGCCCACATGTTGGTCACAAGGGCACCCACTGGCCTGGGTAAGCAGTCGCGCGGAACGAGGGCCCGTATATGACTGCTTGCAGTCCTAGTTATTATTATTATTGTTATTATTATTCTCACTCTTGAAATCGAAATTTCGGCCTCTTCCCATGCTCAAAAACTCACCAAACCTTCCAAAGTCATCCGGCCGGATCCGAAATTCGATATTTTGGGGGCCTCGCACATGGTCGCAGAAAAACCGCGAAATAGCGCCCCCTAGAAATTTTCAAAAAACCCCTCCGCATTGGGTTTTTTCGTTGTAGCTTCACGAAATTCGGTACACATATTTACCATGCCAGGACGCACGAAAAAGTCTCTTACTGTCATGGTGAAATATCGACAGGAAGTCGGCCATTTTGATTTTAAGTTTCGATTTTGAGCAAATTTTTGCCATTTTTGGCCATTTCCACTACTTACATTTGAACGAACTCGTCCTAGGGATTTCATCCGATCGACTTCAAATTTGGTCAACATCATCACAACACAATGTTGATCAAAAGTTATCAAAAGATTCTAATTAAGTCAAAAGGCGTGGCTGCTAGTGGTCGTCAAACGTTGGCGAGCTTTTCGGAGCACGCCATTTCACTTCGAACGGCTGTCACGCCCACATACTTCATCGTAGATCCTTCAAACTTGCTGGACATGATAAGGGCTCCGCCCTGAACGTGTACATATCTTAAGTTCCCACCTGCGCCACAGCGCCCCCCCGGTGGTGGAGGAAAATGTCCTATTTTTACTTTAAGAAGTCCTGATGTCACATGCTGTGACACTCCACTCATCGTGCACGTGCTCTCACCTCCACTCAGTGTCCACACGCGATCACCTCCACCCTGCATGTGTGTTCCCCTCACCTCCACCCAGCATGCACATGCCCTCACCTCCACCCTGTGTGCACGTTCCCCTCACCTCCACTCAGTATGCGCATTCCCTTCACCTCCACCCAGCGTGCGCGTGCCCTCACCTCCACTCAGCGTGCGCGTGCCCTCACCTCCATTCAGCGTGCACATTCCCCTCACCTCCGCCCATCGTGCGTGTGCGCTCACCTCCACTCACGTGCGCATGCTCACAAAAACCCAGTGTACTTGTGCTCACCTGCACCCAGCATGTGCGTGCTCACAAAAACCCAGTGTGCATGTGCTCACTTTCACCCAGTGTGCGTGCATTCACCTCCACCCATTGTGTGTGTGCGCTCAAGAAATGCCATTAAAATTGACTTTCAGTGTGAATAATCTGCAGAGCAACAATAAATGAACTTAAAAGTGCATTTTTTTCTGAACAGTAAATTGCAGTGTTTTTTTTTTTAGATGTCCTGCTGTAGGTAACTGATGTCCTGCTGTAGGTAACTGATGTCCTACTGTAGGTAACTGATCTGCTGTAACTGACGTCTGCTGTAGGTAACTGACGTCTGCTGTAGGTAACTGATGTCTGCTGTAGGTAACTGATGTCTGCTGTAGGTAACTGACGTCTGCTGTAGGTAACTGACGTCTACTGTAGGTAACTGACGTCCTGCTGTAGGTAATTGACGTCTGCTGTAGGTAACTGATGTCCTGCTGTAGGTAACTGATGTCCTGCTGTAGGTAACTGTTGTCTGCTGTAGGTAACTGACGTCTGCTGTCACGTCTGCTGTAGGTAACTGATGTCCTGCTGTAGGTAACTGACGTCTGCTGTAGGTAACTGATGTCCTGCTATAGGTAACTGATGTCCTGCTGTAGGTAACTGATGTCCTGTTGTAGGTAACTGACGTCTGCTGTCGGTAACTGATGTCTGCTGTAGGTAACTGATGTCCTGCTGTAGGTAACTGATGTCTGCTGTAGGTAACTGATGTCCTGCTGTAGGTAACTGATGCCCTGCTGTAGGTAACTGACGCCCTGCTGTAGGTAACTGACGTCCTGCTGTAGGTAACTGATGTCCTGCTGTAGGTAACTGACGTCCTGCTGTAGGTAACTGATCTGCTGTAACTGAAGTCTGCTGCAGGTAACTGATGTCCTGCTGTAGGTAACTGATGTCCTGCTGTAGGTAACTGACGTCTGCTGTAGGTAACTGACGTCTGTTGTAGGTAACTGACGTCTGCTGTAGGTAACTGACGTCTGCTGTAGGTAACTGACGTCTGCTGTAGGTAACTGACGTCTGCTGTCGGTAACTGATGTCCTGCTGTAGGTAACTGATGTCCTGCTGTAGGTAACTGACGTCTGCTGTCGGTAACTGATGTCCTGCTGTAGGTAACTGCCGTCTGCTGTCTGTAACTGATGTCTGCTGTCTGTAACTGATGTCCTGCTGTAGGTAACTGATGTCCTGCTGTCGGTAACTGATGTCCTGCTGTAGGTAACTGACGTCTGTTGTAGGTAACTGACGTCTGCTGTAGGTAACTGACGTCTGCTGTAGGTAACTCACGTCTGCTGTAGGTAACTGATGTCCTGCTGTAGGTAACTGACGTCTGCTGTAGGTAACTGATGTCCTGCTGTAGGTAACTGATGTCCTGTTGTAGGTAACTGACGTCTGCTGTAGGTAACTGATGTCCTGCTGTAGGTAACTGATGTCCTGTTGTAGGTAACTGACGTCTGCTGTAGGTAACTGACGTCTGCTGTAGGTAACTCACGTCTGCTGTTGGTAACTGATGTCCTGCTGTAGGTAACTGCCGTCTGCTGTCTGTAACTGATGTCTGCTGTCTGTAACTGATGTCCTGCTGTAGGTAACTGATGTCCTGCTGTAGGTAACTGATGTCCTGCTGTCGGTAACTGATGTCCTGTTGTAGGTAACTGACGTCTGCTGTAGGTAACTGATGTCCTGCTGTAGGTAACTGATGTCCTGTTGTAGGTAACTGACGTCTGCTGTAGGTAACTGACGTCTGCTGTAGGTAACTGACGTCTGCTGTTGGTAACTGATGTCCTGCTGTTGGTAACTGATGTCCTGCTGTAGGTAACTGCCGTCTGCTGTCTGTAACTGATGTCTGCTGTCTGTAACTGATGTCCTGCTGTAGGTAACTGATGTCCTGCTGTAGGTAACTGATGTCCTGCTGTCGGTAACTGATGTCCTGCTGTAGGTAACTGATGCCCTGCTGTAGGTAACTGACGTCCTGCTGTCAGTAACTGATATCCTGCTGTAGTTAACTGATCTGCTGTAGGTAACTGACGTCTGCTGTCGGTAACTGATGTCCTGCTGTCGGTAACTGATGTCCTGCTGTAGGTAACTGACGTCTGCTGTAGGTAACTGATGTGCTGCTGTAGGTAACTGACGTCTGCTGTCAGTAACTGATGTCCTGCTGTAGGTAACTGATCTGCTGTAGGTAACTGATGTCCTGCTGTCAGTAACTGATATCCTGCTGTAGGTAACTGATATCCTGCTGTAGGTAACTGACATCTACTGTAGGTAACTGATGTCCTGCTGTCAGTAACTGTTATCCTGCTGTAGGTAACTGATCTGCTGTAGGTAACTGACGTCTGCTGTAGGTAACTGATGTCCTGCTGTAGGTAACTGATGTCCTGCTGTAGGTAACTGATGCCCTGCTGTAGGTAACTGACGTCCTGCTGTCAGTAACTGATATCCTGCTGTAGTTAACTGATCTGCTGTAGGTAACTGACGTCTGCTGTCGGTAACTGATGTCCTGCTGTCGGTAACTGATGTCCTGCTGTAGGTAACTGACGTCTGCTGTAGGTAACTGATGTGCTGCTGTAGGTAACTGACGTCTGCTGTCAGTAACTGATGTCCTGCTGTAGGTAACTGATCTGCTGTAGGTAACTGATGTCCTGCTGTCAGTAACTGATATCCTGCTGTAGGTAACTGATATCCTGCTGTAGGTAACTGACATCTACTGTAGGTAACTGATGTCCTGCTGTCAGTAACTGTTATCCTGCTGTAGGTAACTGATCTGCTGTAGGTAACTGATGTCCTGTTGTAGGTAACTGACGTCTGCTGTCGGTAACTGATGTCTGCTGTAGGTAACTGATGTCCTGCTGTAGGTAACTGATGTCTGCTGTAGGTAACTGATGTCCTGCTGTAGGTAACTGATGCCCTGCTGTAGGTAACTGACGCCCTGCTGTAGGTAACTGACGTCCTGCTGTAGGTAACTGATGTCCTGCTGTAGGTAACTGACGTCCTGCTGTAGGTAACTGATCTGCTGTAACTGAAGTCTGCTGCAGGTAACTGATGTCCTGCTGTAGGTAACTGATGTCCTGCTGTAGGTAACTGACGTCTGCTGTAGGTAACTGACGTCTGCTGTAGGTAACTGACGTCTGTTGTAGGTAACTGACGTCTGCTGTAGGTAACTGACGTCTGCTGTAGGTAACTGACGTCTGCTGTAGGTAACTGACGTCTGCTGTCGGTAACTGATGTCCTGCTGTAGGTAACTGATGTCCTGCTGTAGGTAACTGACGTCTGCTGTCGGTAACTGATGTCCTGCTGTAGGTAACTGCCGTCTGCTGTCTGTAACTGATGTCTGCTGTCTGTAACTGATGTCCTGCTGTAGGTAACTGATGTCCTGCTGTCGGTAACTGATGTCCTGCTGTAGGTAACTGACGTCTGTTGTAGGTAACTGACGTCTGCTGTAGGTAACTGA
This sequence comes from Thalassophryne amazonica, assembly GCF_902500255.1. Classification (NCBI taxonomy): domain Eukaryota; kingdom Metazoa; phylum Chordata; class Actinopteri; order Batrachoidiformes; family Batrachoididae; genus Thalassophryne; species Thalassophryne amazonica. Next base: position 172,322 of record NW_022986240.1, on the reverse strand, counting down.
CGTCTGCTGTAGGTAACTCACGTCTGCTGTAGGTAACTGATGTCCTGCTGTAGGTAACTGACGTCTGCTGTAGGTAACTGATGTCCTGCTGTAGGTAACTGATGTCCTGTTGTAGGTAACTGACGTCTGCTGTAGGTAACTGATGTCCTGCTGTAGGTAACTGATGTCCTGCTGTAGGTAACTGACGTCTGCTGTAGGTAACTGACGTCTGCTGTAGGTAACTCACGTCTGCTGTTGGTAACTGATGTCCTGCTGTAGGTAACTGCCGTCTGCTGTCTGTAACTGATGTCTGCTGTCTGTAACTGATGTCCTGCTGTAGGTAACTGATGTCCTGCTGTAGGTAACTGATGTCCTGCTGTCGGTAACTGATGTCCTGTTGTAGGTAACTGACGTCTGCTGTAGGTAACTGATGTCCTGCTGTAGGTAACTGATGTCCTGTTGTAGGTAACTGACGTCTGCTGTAGGTAACTGACGTCTGCTGTAGGTAACTCACGTCTGCTGTTGGTAACTGATGTCCTGCTGTTGGTAACTGATGTCCTGCTGTAGGTAACTGCCGTCTGCTGTCTGTAACTGATGTCTGCTGTCTGTAACTGATGTCCTGCTGTAGGTAACTGATGTCCTGCTGTAGGTAACTGATGTCCTGCTGTCGGTAACTGATGTCCTGCTGTAGGTAACTGATGCCCTGCTGTAGGTAACTGACGTCCTGCTGTCAGTAACTGATATCCTGCTGTAGTTAACTGATCTGCTGTAGGTAACTGACGTCTGCTGTCGGTAACTGATGTCCTGCTGTCGGTAACTGATGTCCTGCTGTAGGTAACTGACGTCTGCTGTAGGTAACTGATGTGCTGCTGTAGGTAACTGACGTCTGCTGTCAGTAACTGATGTCCTGCTGTAGGTAACTGATCTGCTGTAGGTAACTGATGTCCTGCTGTCAGTAACTGATATCCTGCTGTAGGTAACTGATATCCTGCTGTAGGTAACTGACATCTACTGTAGGTAACTGATGTCCTGCTGTCAGTAACTGTTATCCTGCTGTAGGTAACTGATCTGCTGTAGGTAACTGACGTCTGCTGTAGGTAACTGATGTCCTGCTGTAGGTAACTGATGTCCTGCTGTAGGTAACTGATGTCCTGCTGTAGGTAACTGATGCCCTGCTGTAGGTAACTGATGCCCTGCTGTAGGTAACTGACGTCCTGCTGTAGGTAACTGATGTCCTGCTGTAGGTAACTGATGTCCTGCTGTAGGTAACTGATGTCCTACTGTAGGTAACTGATCTGCTGTAACTGACGTCTGCTGTAGGTAACTGATGTCCTGCTGTAGGTAACTGATGTCCTGCTGTAGGTAACTGATATCTGCTGTAGGTAACTGACGTCTGCTGTAGGTAACTGACGTCTACTGTAGGTAACTGACGTCCTGCTGTAGGTAACTGATGTCCTGCTGTAGGTAACTGATGTCCTGCTGTAGGTAACTGATGTCTGCTGTAGGTAACTGATGTCCTGCTGTAGGTAACTGATGTCTGCTGTAGGTAACTGATGCCCTGCTGTAGGTAACTGACGCCCTGCTGTAGGTAACTGACGTCCTGCTGTAGGTAACTGATGTCCTGCTGTAGGTAACTGACGTCCTGCTGTAGGTAACTGACGTCCTGCTGTAGGTAACTGATCTGCTGTAACTGAAGTCTGCTGCAGGTAACTGATGTCCTGCTGTAGGTAACTGACGTCTGCTGTAGGTAACTGACGTCTGCTGTAGGTAACTGACGTCTGCTGTAGGTAACTGACATCTGTTGTAGGTAACTGACGTCTGCTGTAGGTAACTGACGTCTGCTGTAGGTAACTGATGTCCTGCTGTAGGTAACTGACGTCTGCTGTAGGTAACTGATGTCCTGCTGTAGGTAACTGATGTCCTGTTGTAGGTAACTGACGTCTGCTGTAGGTAACTGACGTCTGCTGTAGGTAACTGACGTCTGCTGTCGGAAACTGATCTGCTGTAGGAAACTGATCTGCTGTAGGTAACTGATGTCTGCTGTCAGTAACTGATGTCCTGCTGTAGGTAACTGACGTTTGCTGTCAGTAACTGATGTCTGCTGTTGGTAACTGATGTCCTGGCGTTGATAACAGACGTGCTGTCAGTACTGATGTCCTGTTGTAGGTAACTGACGTCTGCTGTCAGTAACTAATGTCCTGCTGTAGGTAACTGATGCCTGCTGAGAGAGCATATCTCACCCATATTGGCCTCTCTTCATTGGCTTCCTGTTAATTCTAGAATAGAATTTAAAATTCTTCTTCTTACTTATAAGGTTTTGAATAATCAGGTCCCATCTGATCTTGGGGACCTCATAGTACCATATCACCCCAATAGAGCGCTTCACTCTCAGACTGCAGGCTTACTTGTAGTTCCTAGGCTTTGTAAGAGTAGAATGGGAGGCAGAGCCTTCAGCTTTCAGGCTCCTCTCCTGTGGAACCAGCTCCCAATTCAGATCAGGGAGACAGACACCCTCTCTACTTTTAAGATTAGGCTTAAAACTTTCCTTTTTGCTAAAGCTTATAGTTAGGGCTGGATCAGGTGACCCTGAACCATCCCTTAGTTATGCTGCTATAGACTTAGACTGCTGGGGGGTTCCCATGATGCACTGAGTGTTTCTTTCTCTTTTTGCTCTGTATGCACCACTCTGCATTTAATCATTAGTGACTGATCTCTGCTCCCCTCCACAGCATGTCTTTTTCCTGGTTCTCTCCCTCAGCCCCAACCAGTCCCAGCAGAAGACTGCCCATCCCTGAGCCTGGTTCTGCTGGAGGTTTCTTCCTGTTAAAAGGGAGTTTTTCCTTCCCACTGTTGCCAAGTGCTTGCTCACAGGGGGTCGTTTTGACCGTTGGGGTTTTTCCATAATTATTGTATGGCTTTGCCTTACAATATAAAGCGCCTTGGGGCAACTGTTTGTTGTGATTTGGCGCTATATAAATAAAATTGATTTGATTTGATTTGCTGTTGGTAACTGATGTCCTGGCGTTGATAATGGACATGTGCTGTCAGTAACTGATGTCTGCTGTAGGTAACTGACGTCTGCTGTCAGTAACCAATGTCCTGCCATAAATAACTGACGTCTGCTGTCAGGAACTGATGTCCTGCCTTAAGTAACTGATGTCTACTGCCAGTAACTGATGTCCTGCCATAAGTAACTGATGTCTGCTGTTGGTAACTGATGTCCTGCCATAAGTAACTGATGTCTACTGCCGGTAACTGATGTCCTGCCATAAGTAACTGATGTCTACTGCCAGTAACTGACGTCTGCTGTCAGTAACTGATGTCCTGCCATAAGTAACTGATGTCTGCTGTTGGTAACTGATGTCCTGGCATTGATAATGGACATGTGCTGTCAGTAACTGATGTCTGTTGATGGTAACTGATGTTCTGTTGACAACTGAGGTCTGCTGCCAGTAACTGATGTCCTGCTGTTGATAAAGGATGTCTGCTGTCGGTAACTGATGTCCTGCCGTTGATAATGGATGTGTGCTGTCGGTAACTGATGTCCTGCTGTCGGTAACTGATGTCCTGCCATAAGTAACTGATGTCTGCTGTTGGTAACTGATGTCCTGGCATTGATAATGGACATGTGCTGTCAGTAACTGATGTCCTGCTGTTGATAATGGGCGTGTGCTGTCGGTAACTGATGTCCTGCTGTCGGTAACTGATGTCCTGCCATAAGTAACTGATGTCTGCTGTTGGTAACTGATGTCCTGGCATTGATAATGGACATGTGCTGTCAGTAACTGATGTCTGCTGTCTGTAATTGATGTCTGTTGTCAGTAACTGATGTCCTGCCGTTGATAACAGACGTGTGCTGTCAGTAACTGATGTCCTACTGTTGATAAAGGATGTCTGCTGTCAGTAACTGATGTCCTGCTGTTGGTAACTGATGTTCTGCTGTTGGTAACTAATGTCCTGCTGACAACTGACATCTGCTGCCACTAACTGATGTCCTGCTGTTGATAAAGGATGTCTGCTGTCAGTAACTCATGTCCTGCTGTTGATAACTGATGTTCTGCTGTTGGTAACTAATGTCCTGTTGACAACTGACATCTGCTGCCAGTAACTGATGTCCTGCTGTTGATAAAGGATGTCTGCTGTCAGTAACTGATGTCTGCTGTTGGTAACTGATGTGCTGCTGTCTGTAACTGACTTCTGCTGTCAGTAACTGATGTCCTGTTGACAGCTGATGTCTGCTGCCAGTAACTGATGTCCTGCTGTTGATAACAGATGTGTGTTGTCAGTAATTGACATCTGCTGTCTGTAACTGATGTCTGCTGTCTGTTAATGATGTCTGTTGTCAGTAACTGATGTCCTGCTGTTGATAATGGATGTGTGCTGTTGGTAACTGATGTTCTGTTGTCAGTAACCAATGTCCTGCTGTCGGTAGTCGATGTCCTGCTGTCGGTAACTGATGTCCTGCCGTAGATAATGGACATGTGCTGTTGGTAACTGATGTCCTGGCGTTGATAACAGATGTGTGCTGTTGGTAATTGATGTCCTGGTGTTGATAATGGAGTGTGTTCTTGGTAACTGATATCTTGCTGTTGGTAGTCAATGTCCTGCTGTTGGTAGTCGATGGCCTACTGTAAGTAACTAATGTCCTACCGTTGATAATGGATGTGTGCTGTCGGTAACTGATGTCCTGCTGTTGATAATGGATGTGTGCTGTTCGTAACTGATGTTCTGTCGTTGATAACATGTTCTGTCGTTGATAACAGACGTGTGCTGTAGGTAACTGATGCCCTGCTGTAGGTAACTGACTTCCTGCTGTCAGTAACTGATATCCTGCTGTAGGTAACTGATCTGCTGTAGGTAACTGATGTCTGCTGTCGGTAACTGATGTCCTGCTGTCGGTAACTGATGTCCTGCTGTAGGTAACTGACGTCTGCTGTAGGTAACTGATGTGCTGCTGTAGGTAACTGCCGTCTGCTGTCAGTAACTGATGTCCTGCTGTAGGTAACTGATCTGCTGTAGGTAACTGATGTCCTGCTGTCAGTAACTGATATCCTGCTGTAGGTAACTGATCTGCTGTAGGTAACTGATCTGCTGTAGGTAACTGACATCTACTGTAGGTAACTGATGTCCTGCTGTCAGTAACTGTTATCCTGCTGTAGGTAACTGATCTGCTGTAGGTAACTGACGTCTGCTGTAGGTAACTGATGTCCTGCTGTAGGTAACTGATGTCCTGCTGTAGGTAACTGATGCCCTGCTGTAGGTAACTGATGCCGTGCTGTAGGTAACTGATGTCCTGCTGTAGGTAACTGATGTCTGCTGTAGGTAACTGACATCTGCTGTAGGTAACTGACGTCCTGCTGTAGGTAACTGATGTCCTGCTGTAGGTAACTGATGTCCTGCTGTAGGTAACTGACGCCCTGCTGTAGGTAACTGACGTCCTGCTGTAGGTAACTGACGTCCTGCTGTAGGTAACTGACGTCCTGCTGTAGGTAACTGATCTGCTGTAACTGAAGTCTGCTGCAGGTAACTGATGTCTGCTGTAGGTAACTGATGTCCTGCTGTAGGTAACTGACGTCTGCTGTAGGTAACTGACGTCTGCTGTAGGTAACTGATGTCCTGCTGTAGGTAACTGACGTCTGCTGTAGGTAACTGACGTCTGCTGTAGGTAACTGATGTCCTGCTGTAGGTAACTGATGTCCTGCTGTTGATAATGGATGTGTGCTGTTCGTAACTGATGTTCTGTCGTTGATAACATGTTCTGTCGTTGATAACAGACGTGTGCTGTAGGTAACTGATGCCCTGCTGTAGGTAACTGACTTCCTGCTGTCAGTAACTGATATCCTGCTGTAGTTAACTGATCTGCTGTAGGTAACTGATGTCTGCTGTCGGTAACTGATGTCCTGCTGTCGGTAACTGATGTCGTGCTGTCGGTAACTGATGTCCTGCTGTAGGTAACTGACGTCTGCTGTAGGTAACTGATGTGCCGCTGTAGGTAACTGATCTGCTGTAGGTAACTGATGTCCTGCTGTCAGTAACTGATATCCTGCTGTAGGTAACTGATCTGCTGTAGGTAACTGACATCTACTGTAGGTAACTGATGTCCTGCTGTCAGTAACTGTTATCCTGCTGTAGGTAACTGATCTGCTGTAGGTAACTGACGTCTGCTGTAGGTAACTGATGTCCTGCTGTAGGTAACTGATGTCTGCTGTAGGTAACTGATGTCCTGCTGTAGGTAACTGATGCCCTGCTGTAGGTAACTGATGCCCTGCTGTAGGTAACTGACGTCCTGCTGTAGGTAACTGATGTCCTGCTGTAGGTAACTGATGTCCTACTGTAGGTAACTGATCTGCTGTAACTGACGTCTGCTGTAGGTAACTAACGTCTGCTGTAGGTAACTGATGTCCTGCTGTAGGTAACTGATGTCCTGCTGTAGGTAACTGACGTCTGCTGTAGGTAACTGACGTCCTGCTGTAGGTAACTGATGTCCTGCTGTAGGTAACTGATGTCTGCTGTAGGTAACTGATGTCCTGCTGTAGGTAACTGATGTCTGCTGTAGGTAACTGATGTCCTGCTGTAGGTAACTGATGCCCTGCTGTAGGTAACTGACGTCCTGCTGTAGGTAACTGATGCCCTGCTGTAGGTAACTGATGCCCTGCTGTAGGTAACTGACGTCCTGCTGTAGGTAACTGATGTCCTGCTGTAGGTAACTGACGTCCTGCTGTAGGTAACTGATCTGCTGTAACTGAAGTCTGCTGCAGGTAACTGATGTCTGCTGTAGGTAACTGACGTCCTGCTGTAGGTAACTGACGTCTGCTGTAGGTAACTGACGTCTGCTGTAGGTAACTGACGTCTGCTGTAGGTAACTGATGTCCTGCTGTAGGTAACTGATGTCCTGCTGTAGGTAACTGATGTCCTGTTGTAGGTAACTGACGTCTGCTGTCGGTAACTGATGTCCTGCTGTCGGTAACTGATGTCCTGCTGTAGGTAACTGATGTCTGCTGTAGGTAACTGATGTCCTGCTGTAGGTAACTGATGTCTGCTGTAGGTAACTGATGTCCTGCTGTAGGTAACTGATGCCCTGCTGTAGGTAACTGATGCCCTGCTGTAGGTAACTGACGTCCTGCTGTAGGTAACTGATGTCCTGCTGTAGGTAACTGACGTCCTGCTGTAGGTAACTGATCTGCTGTAACTGAAGTCTGCTGCAGGTTACTGATGTCTGCTGTAGGTAACTGATGTCCTGCTGTAGGTAACTGATGTCCTGCTGTAGGTAACTGATGTCCTGCTGTAGGTAACTGATCTGCTGTAGGTAACTGACGTCTGCTGTAGGTAACTGACGTCTGCTGTCGGTAACTGATGTCCTGCTGTAGGTAACTGATGTCCTGCTGTAGGTAACTGACGTCTGCTGTAGGTAACTGATGTCCTGTTGTAGGTAACTGACGTCTGCTGTCGGTAACTGATGTCCTGCTGTAGGTAACTGCCGTCTGCTGTCTGTAACTGATGTCTGCTGTCTGTAACTGATGTCCTGCTGTAGGTAACTGATGTCCTGCTGTAGGTAACTGATGTCCTGCTGTCGGTAACTGATGTCCTGCTGTAGGTAACTGATGCCCTGCTGTAGGTAACTGACGTCCTGCTGTCAGTAACTGATGTCCTGCTGTAGTTAACTGATCTGCTGTAGGTAACTGATGTCCTGCTGTAGGTAACTGATGTCCTGCTGTAGGTAACTGATGCCCTGCTGTAGGTAACTGACGTCCTGCTGTCAGTAACTGATGTCCTGCTGTAGTTAACTGATCTGCTGTAGGTAACTGACGTCTGCTGTCGGTAACTGATGTCCTGCTGTCGGTAACTGATGTCCTGCTGTAGGTAACTGACGTCTGCTGTAGGTAACTGATGTGCTGCTGTAGGTAACTGCCGTCTGCTGTCAGTAACTGATGTCCTGCTGTAGGTAACTGATCTGCTGTAGGTAACTGATGTCCTGCTGTCAGTAACTGATATCCTGCTGTAGGTAACTGATCTGCTGTAGGTAACTGACATCTACTGTAGGTAACTGATGTCCTGCTGTCAGTAACTGTTATCCTGCTGTAGGTAACTGATGTCCTGCTGTCAGTAACTGTTATCCTGCTGTAGGTAACTGATCTGCTGTAGGTAACTGACGTCTGCTGTAGGTAACTGATGTCCTGCTGTAGGTAACTGACGTCCTGCTGTAGGTAACTGATGTCCTGCTGTAGGTAACTGACGTCCTGCTGTAGGTAACTGATGTCTGCTGTAGGTAACTGATGTCCTGCTGTAGGTAACTTCGGCTCATCTGATGCGAATGCGCGAATTCACCAAATACCAAGCAGTGTTATTAGACCACGGGCAGGGTGAGGGTCTTCTCGATGTCAGCCTATGGAAGATGACTATAGGGTACAGAAAATATATACATGTTGTGAGAATATTATTCAATGCAGTAAAAATTTAAGAAAGAAGAGGAACAAACTTACGTTTGCAAGAAGGACAAGCCCATCCGTGGGCTCTCTGAAATAGACCATCAGCAGCCGGACCACATGGAGTGTCACCTTAGCATCCTGCGAGAAGCATCTGAATATCTTTGTCGGCAGTTTTGCTCGAAAGTATTCCACAATAGCTCTTCATATTCTTCCACGGTGAGTTCCAGGAGACGCAGCGCATGAAGGTTTGTGAGAAGCTCAAAACGAGAATAGGTGCCCCTCTTTTGGCTGAATTTTGACTTTTAAGGGGTGAACTTTCCGTTTATGTAGTGACGGAGTTGCTGATTGATGAAAGTAAGCCCTTATTTTAATAAATGTTATAATTAATCATGTAAGTCTCTTCTTTTCCATAGAATTTGTATTGCTGCACCTTAGTTAACTACATCATTTCAATAGGCTATATGTTGTATAGAATAAAGAATACGCATTAAAATTGCTAATCAAGGTTATAGTAAAGACACTGCTTAATTGGCTGTCATGAATACTGACAAGGTATCATAAAGGTAATGGTCGAAGTGAGGATTTGTAAATGTTGCCTCAAACGTCCACGCAGTAATTCAGATATGGCGAAACAAGTGAATGATATAAAATATGTACAGCTTTGTAATTCAATAAATATTTTTGCTTTGTTGAGGGTACTAGAAATATTTTTAGATATTTTAGCTTGAACATGTTTTATGTGAGGGACAATATTTAAAGGCGTGCATATGCGATAAAACTTTAAAGGTATGATCGGGAGGACGCTCTCAACACATCCGGTCCGTTTTCAGGCAAAAAAAAACATTAAAAAAATTTTAGGATCAAAGATTAACACAAACCGTGACAATTTTTAAACGCGTCCAAACGCGGTAAAACTTTAAAGGTATGATCGGGAGAGCGTTCTCAACACACCAGAAGCATTTTTTCACAAAAAAAAACGCGCATAAAAAAATTCAAGGTCAAAGGTCAACGCTTCTTTCTGCGCTTAATAACGACGTTTTAAATTATCCAAACGCGGTAAAACTTTAAAAGGTATGATCGGAAGGCCGCTCTCACACATCCAACCCATTTTCAGGTGAAAAAAAACATTAAAAAAATTTAGGATCAAAGATTAACACTTCTTTCTGTACTTAATAACAATGTTTTAAAGCGTGCAAACGTGATAAAACTTTAAAAGGTATGATCGGGAGGTTGTCCCAAGACAGGGGTTACATTTTCACGTGAAAAAAACATTAAAAAAAAAAATTAGGATCAAAGGTTAACACAAGCTGTCACAGCATTTAAAAGTGTGCGAAGGTCCTGGTAGCTGGATACAGGAGGTATTACCCCTTTTCTTAAGGCAATTACGATATCTTTTCACAAAATCAGAAACCAGATCATCGTTTGCGATAGTATTTTCGGTGTATAAAGACAGCACATCTTGGTACGACGCCCCGGTGGCGCTGATATATATTTAATACACGCAGTGACCTTTATTTTATTTGTAAATATTCACAAAAAGGAAACATGGAAATAGAAATGGGAAAAAATATGAGTATGTACATATGTATGTACGGATATATTTAAATCTCTTTGGTGTTAAAGATATGTAGATGTTTTGTTCATGTGGTTTCTGACATGTCTGGAATAAGACAGGCTGAAGCTGGGAAAACTAATTCTCCTGTGAGTAGTGTTTTATTCTTTTAGTGCAACTATTAAAAGGTCCACTATTTCTGTATTATCCATCATGACTTTGCTATCCATCCACTTTTGTTCATAGTATGGGACCACTACACGCGCGGGTCTGGGGATATTTGCTCTTAAAAGTGTGTGTGTGTATTTGGGGTGTTTAGCGCAAAAGGTCGCACCTCTTTTGACAAACCGGACCAGCGTCACAGATCCCGTTTGAAGCAATATTTTTATGAGGTCCTGCTGTGTCCCTCGGTCCGAGGTGTCAGGCTAAATCCCCTGATCGATGATTACGTGTGTTTTTTGGGTCCACCATAAAACCTGATACCTGTGGGTAATGAGCTTGTTTTGGAGGCTGGTCCAGTTTTCCTGTCCCGCCTCCTGCTGCAGTGCTTTTCCTTCATTCCAGCCGCTGACCGCTGACCGGAGCAGACATTCATTCTCTCTGAATAAAGTTTTCTTTTTCTTCAGAGTGCGAAAGTCTTTCACGGCAAGTGAATTAAGTAATCTTTTGATAGAAATGCTTCTGTTTTTTTTTTTTTTTTAAAAGATCCTCGGCGGTAAAAACATTTTTTTAAATGATGTTTTTTTGTTAGATATAGAGCCCCACGGTGAGAAAAGTTTATTCTGATGGAGCAGAAGAATTCGGCCTGACAAATTAACCCCAGAGGATCATTTAGAGACACGACGCACCAGGGACAGACTCTCCTTTATGACGTAAGAAAATCAGCTCATAACTTTTTAAAGTGTAAATATTTCATTAATAAGTATGGTCTGTGTTACAGTTTGTGGATATTCTGTTAGGAGTTTATTTAACGCTGTTTAATCAAGTTTTTTCCCCAGACACAGCAGCAGAGATAGTAAACCCTCTGAAATCTCATTTATATTAAAAATACAGGTTAATAACGCGGAGCTGGTGTGTTCTAACCGACGGAGGTCTGTCGAACCGTCAACAGGGCGCCGCGGGGACGGACTCGTGTTACACGGTAAGAAGAAAAAAATCACATCATGACGTTTTTTTTTTAAAGTGTAGGCTAAATATTTAATAAGTCGCATCTTTTCTTTCAGTTTATGGCGAGACGTGACCGTCGCTCCTGCAAGATGCCCGGAGGTTCGAGGATATTTTGGACTGATATTAATGAATGTTTTTGAGAGAGAGTAATTGCGATGCATAAAAAGTTTATTCTGGTTTAACGAGAAGAAGAAGACAAATGAAGCCCAGAGGGTTATTAGACGACACGGGGAGCCGGAGAGAGAGTCGCCTTCATGAGGTAAGAAAAAAAGAAAAACAATGATTTAGTAATATGACTAAAGTTTTTAAAGGTCCATAAAGTAAGAAAAAAAAAACATATTGGCTATATAATGTCAGACGTTTCCCCACTCAGCCAAAAATTTATGCAAACAGTCAGCATCAGCTCGAAAAGTAGAAGTTTTTGTGGAGCTTTTCACAACCAAATAAGCGTTTAAAGCGTAAAACCCTCCGCCAGTTAGATTTCTCAATAAATGTCCACCGACTGTTTCTATCAAAGATACGGCGTGTGAATTGTAAAAATTACAGCTTCTGTGTGTTTTCAGTGGAACTTCTGCAAAACAACCGCATTTAAATCTTTATCCACGTTAAAACGACTTGAGATTTATAATTATACGCTCTGAACAAATGCACAGATTCTACATGACACACTTTCCTCTTGTCACACTGACAGCAGTGTGTCGGCTCACAGGCTGTTAATGTTTTTGACAGAATTGGTCGGAAATGTGCAATTTTCAAGAGCCTGGTGCAGCTTTTTACAAATCATAAAACATCGGAGTAACAACAGTGAGTTTTAACATTAGAACTCTTACCCTCCTGATGTTGGTCAACTCGTGTATTTCAGATTCATTTTAATAAATGTTCACCTTTCTGTAGCAGTTGTTAGCTAAACTAGTTTGTTCATAATTACAAGCGGTTTTTAAAAACACGTTGTACAATTTTTACTGCGAATTATTCGCTGTTTAGGGTATTTCTACATGCCTTACACTGTAAAATATAATAAGTTGACTTTACTAAAAATGCAAACTTGCTCCCTTACAAAGTAATTTATGTTGTCTTGAAGCAGATTTGATTACCTTAATTATTGCGAGTGTGCAGTACTCAAATAAACTTAAAATCTAGATTACAGTAACTTGTTTATTTTGCTGTACTGAAAAAATTAAATCTAGATTACAGTAACTTGTTTGTTTTGCTGTACTGAAAAAATTAAATTACAGTAATGTATTTACTGTGAGCATCCAGCAAGTGACGGCTTAATTCTCAAAATAGTTTTGTTCATTCATCATATTCAGGTCAACTTAATTTTCTTGAAGCTACAGCTTGAAAACTGAGTCTGGTTAACTTAATTCGTTTGTATGTTTGGATGCATTTACAGTGTACAGAGAGAGTGCGGCTCAAACCAAAGTCAAATTCCATGTATTCTGTGGATACTTGGCCATTAAAAGCTGTTCTGATTCAGATTCTGATAAACCAGAAAATGCTGATGAACCCTGTTTTATTTGAAACTTCAAAGTTGTTGCTTCAGTTCTCCGTCATTCAGTTATCTGTGATTTTCAGGGAACACTTGACATAAAATGCTGACGGCTGATTTTCATATTAAAACAATAGATGTCTCCCTTTTGGAAAGTCTCCCAAGAAATCTGATTGGAGAATCTTGATGTCTTCAGGGTGTATTAAAAACTAACCAGGAGAAAGCTGCTTTCAAGAACAGTTTCAGTTATTTTTTGACCCACTTCAGATGTTTCTTGGTCAGAATGAGGTGGTAAAGCAGGAACTTGCAGTGATACAAGTGAGCAAAGAAAATGTTTAGATTTAGGACTTAACATCCAAGCCGTTGGCATGTGAACGTTACCGTGAAGTGTTGAGATAAGGATTTGATGTTTGAATCCCAAAATGTGTAAAATATAATAAGTTGACTTTACAAAAAAAATATGCGAGCTTGTTGCCTTAGAAAAGTGGCACTGAGCAGACTTGAGGTTATTATACGCAGCTGGAGACATAATAATCATCTATCAGCTAATTTACGGCGACAGCCTGATGGTTACCCTTTAATAAACATGGACGTATGCTTTTTTCTTCATGTAAGTGGAACAAGTACTTTTTTCTTAATGTTTTCCTTCACGTATGCTGTGTTTAATAAACATGAACAATTGCTTTTTTCTCTGTGTGTGACTTTAATGAATGTAATAAAGCACATATTCTAAACCTTATACGGCCTGTGTTCTTTCCTATAATATTGTTGAAAAAGGGTGAAATGTTTTAGAAATCAAATTTATATAGCGCCAAAACCACAACAAAACAGTTGCCCCAAGGCGCTTCATATTGCAAGACAGAGTCATACAAACGAGGTTTTGGGGGAAAAAAAAAAGGTGCTCGTATGAATTAATGAGGGGTTTAAACACGGTCTTATTAAAAGCTCGAGGCTGCTCTGTGAGCGCTCTCCGCGGTTCTGAATCAGAGTTCAATTTAACGTTTCCAAGAGCGCCTTTTTAAAACGTATACTTTTTTCCTTCACGCATGTTGTGTTTAATAAACATGAACAATTGTTTTTTCCCTGTGTGTGACTTTAATGAATGTAATAAAGCACATATTCTAAACCTCAGACGGTCAGTGTTCTTTCCTATAATGTTGAAAAAGGGTGAAATGTTTTACAAATCAAATTTATATAGCGCCAAAACCACAACAAAACAGTTGCTTTGCTCTAAAAACATCATTTGGCGTGAGTGATAAGGAGCTTTGTTGATTGTTCGGGCTCGGGGCAGCATCTCCGCTCAGCGGGTGTCCCGCACACCATGATCGATCGGCTAATATCTTAAAAGAAAACATCATCTGGCGTGAGTGATAAGGAGCTTTGTTTATTGTTCTTCGGGTTCATCACCTCGGGGCAGCATCTCCGCTCAGCGGGTGTCCCGCCACACACACACACACACACACACACACACACACACACACACACACACACGCACTCACACAGACACAGCAGAGAGAAAACTGACCCACCTTTCGTCAAAAAAGTGACAGCTGCCAATCAAAATCGATTACGTCACTAAGCCCCGCCCCCTGTATGACGTCATAGCACCGCCTCCAAGCCATACCTCCCCTCCCACCCAGGGTCTAATACAACTGTTTGTTGTGATTTGGCGCTATATAAAAAAAAAATTGATTGATTGAAATTGATTGATGTCCCGCCCCTAAGCCCCTCCCCTAGTCCCGCCTCCAAGCCCCGCCCCTTATGACGTCACAGCCAATCATAATCGATGACGTCATTATGCCCCGCCCCTAAGCCCCGCCCCTAGTCCCACCTCCTAGCCCCCGCCCCTTATGACGTCACATCCAATCAGAGTCGATGACGTCAGTATGTCCCGCCCCTAAGCCCCCGCCCCCGGCTCCTCCCCTAGTTCCGCCCCTGGCTCCTCCCCTAGCCCCACCCCCAAGCTCCTCCCCTAACCCCGGCCAAGCACCGCCTCCAAGCCATACCTCCCCTCCCACCCAGGGTCTAATATTTTAATGTCACTTTATTTCATGAATTAAAGAACGATTAAAAATACCTAGATCTTTTTAATGTATTAAAGAATTAACTAATTCTGAAATAATTAAACATAAATCAGTGTCTATTATTTAATGCCCCTTTAATATTTTTAATTCTTAAATTATTACGTTTCCTTTTCTGTTTTTTAATTCGTAAATTAAAGAAGGGGGTACAAATAGCCATCTCTCGGCTGTAAGTCTTTGCAGCAAGACGGTCAAATACCCACGCATAGAGCCGCTCGCGGAAACATGACCCCACGGCTGTAAAACCTGTTGCAGAGCTGTGTCTGTGTGAGTGCGTGTGTGTGTGCGTGTGTGTGTGTGTGTGTGTGTGTGTGTGTGTGTGTGTGTGTGTGTGTGTGTGTGTGTGTGTGTGTGTGGCGGGACACCCGCTGAGCGGAGATGCTGCCCCGAGGTGATGAACCCGAAGAACAATAAACAATGCTCCTTATCACTCACGCCAGATGATGTTTTCTTTTAAGATATTAGCCGATCGATCATGGTGCGCGGGACACCCGCTGAGCGGAGATGCTGCCCCGAGCCCGAACAATAAACAATGCTCCTTATCACTTACGCCAAACGGTGTTTTTAGAGGAAAAGGTAAGGAATTACGCCCCGCGGACGAAGAAGGGTTTAAAAATCCCCTTTCGACGATAGAGTGACATACAGCATTCACCATGGCGAGACGAACTCCGATCCTCCGCTACATCTGCGAGACCCCGGTTAACATCACCATGACAACAGAAGGCTCGCTTGCCCCAAAAAAAGCGAGAATGTACGTCAGCCGTCTGAGCCAGCCGATACCGGAGGAAGATCTGACGTACAGCCTGGAGGGGCACGAACGTTTAACTTACACGTTCGACCCGTATTATGCCCAAGTAAGTTTCTTCACTCTGGCCGAGGGTGAGACTGCCAATCGAGGAACCCCACGGGTGGCGCTTACTTCCGCCGATTGGGGTGTCTTCTCCGCGGCGGCGGGCTCGATGATTCGCGACACGGTCAACCCTGAACCTCCAGGAGATCGGACGCCGGAAAAGAAGAAAACACGCTTCCAACTCACCTGGCTCAGCGCCCAGGGGCCTCGCTATAGGGTGATATTCCAGCGTGGACCTCCTGACACTGTCTCTGAGGGTGAAATTAAGTTGGAGCGGGTTAGTGCCAGCGGCCACGTCAGAAGCGTCACAGCTGCGGCTGAGAGCTGGCATGAGATGTTCAGCACCTGCAACGACAGGATTACGGGCCTCTTTACAAGGTGCCTGGCCTGGAGGGACGTTATCGAAGTCCGAAAAAACTTGGCCCCTCTTTTTACTTAAAAAAAAAATAAATAAAAAAAAATAAAAAAATAAAAAAACTCTGACGTAGCTCCTCCCCGCATGCACGGGGATTTCTATAAAAACCAGGGGACCACATCTCATTCAAGCATCGGACGACGAACCAGCATGAGCTCCTCAACCTCTCCCATTGCAGCGGCCGACGACATCGCTTGTGACTGCGCGCTCGACTGTGGAAGAGACCAGCCCTCCCTGAGCCAGGCTTCACGGACCCGCGGTGGGTACGAGAGCCCGTGGGGAGTTCAGCTCGAGGCGGTCTGGGGCGAGATCCATCCTTCTCACGCGCTCTCCAGCCTGGGAGGCGTGGGGTCTCTTCCCGCTGTCACGGAGGCCGCGAGTCCGCGGGAGGTACAAGACCTCGAGCCGGCTGAGAAATACGCCACATCTTTCGCATCTGACCGGCCTGACGGGTTCCTGTCAGAGGAATTCCTGAAAACGGTGAAAGTCGGCGTGGCACACTTACTTTTGGCTGTGATCAAAAGTTACAGACAAAAACTCTGTTACGGGTGTGAGATCGATCACCCCAGCCAGCGCCAGCACGAGTGCCTGGACCCGTTAAATGAATATTTCTTTACCGGACATTTTGAGAGATTAATGGTGAGACTCTGGAGACCGACCTTCATCCCGGCTGTGGTAAAGCTCCTAGCCCAGCGCTTCCTCAACCCATCGGCTGCGAGGGTTCAGGGGGTGGTAGAAAACATCCTCACTGAGCTGAAATACACTGATAATTTTGAAGCAAAGATCAACGAACTGTACACATGTTTCGGTGAAGACGCAGATCTCGACCTGGAGGGGATGGTAGCCGTCTATAACCCAGACGACTGAAGAAAAACCTGCTTTTTTTTTGTTTGTTTTTTTTAAATATCATTATATTGTTTTACAGTCATGGGTAATTGTGTGATGATTCTCTTTCAAAGCTTGCGGGAAGTTTATATTATACGTGAACTCTCGTATAAGCTGGAGCGGGTAGTCATTCGCAGGCTGGAGATCCCAGACGCCCCGCCTTTATGCGTTATGGAGAGGGTCTTCGACGTTATCAGACGTCGCCCCGGGCCCGGAGTCTGGACAGATCATATCTACAGCGCGGCTCTCCATTCATCTGAAAAATCTCTGTACAACGTATTACTGAAAATCTCTGTTTTGACCACTGACGATTTTACACGGTGTAATACGATGCATCTGCTTACATTATACACTCTCTTTGTGGATGTGATAGCGTGCCGGGTGAAACAGATGGGGGTGTCCAGAGGGGAGATTGTTCCTACACTTTTACAGCTGAATACTGAAATAAACCGTAAATGCGGGGGAGATGTATTACTGAGAGTTTTCCAGTTTTGTACGTGAACGTATGCTTTTTTCCTTCACGTATGCTGTGTTTAATAAACATGAACAATTGCTTTTTTCTCTGTGTGACTTTAATGAATGTAATAAAGCACATATTCTAAACCTTATACGGCCTGTGTTCTTTCCTATAATATTGTTGAAAAAGGGTGAAATGTTTTTCATATTGCAAGACAGAGTCATACAAACGAGGTTTTGGTGGAAAAAAGGTGCTCGTATGAATTAATGAGGGGTTTTAACACGGTCTCATTAAAAGCTCGAGGCTGCTCTGTGAGCGCTCTCCGCGGTGCTGAATCAGAGTTCAATTTAACGTTTCCAAGAGCTCCTATTTAAAACGTATACTTTTTTCCTTCACGCATGTTGTGTTTAATAAACATGAACAATTGCTTTTTTCTCTGTGTGTGACTTTAATGAATGTAATAAAGCATATATTCTAAACCTTATACGGCCTGTGTTCTTTCCTATAATATTGTTGAAAAAGGGTGAAATGTTTTACAAATCAAATTTATATAGTGCCAAAACCACAACAAAACAGTTGCCTCAAGGCGCTTCATATTGCAAGACAGAGTCATACAAACGAGGTTTTGGTGGAAAAAAGGTGCTCGTATGAATTAATGAGGGGTTTTAACACGGTCTTATTAAAAGCTCGAGGCTGCTCTGTGAGCGCTCTCCGCGGTGCTGAATCAGAGTTCAATTTAAAACAAAAGACTAATATTTATGGTCGCTAAAACATATAAAAATGCAAAAGGACTATCCGGTTCATCATTCTGAAGAGATCCGTCTTAAAAGATGGGTGATGAGGGTTTAATGAAGGATGTATATTATAGTCCGGTAAATCCGGGGAGTTTTGGAGGGCCGGAGCGTTTACGCAGGGCTCTGCATGATCAACACAGCTCTAAAATTCGTATGAAGCATATCAGAGATTTCCTGTCGGGGGAAGATGCATACACATTACACAAACCTGCCAGGACGCATTTTCCAAGAAATAGAGTATTTGTCACAAACCCGCTTAACCAATTTCAGGCGGATTTATGCGACATGCAGGGGTTATCAGATTTTAACGACGGGTACAAGTACCTGCTGACCGTTATCGATATCTTCTCAAAAAAAAGCGTATGCCAGACCTCTGAAGTCAAAGCAAGGGCGCGAAGTCTCACAGGCCTTTGCCTCACTCTTAAAGCAGAGCGGGGTGCCTCTGAAGATGCAGACTGATGCCGGGAAAGAGTTTTTTAACAAACCGTTCAAGGATTTAATGAAAAAACACCGGATTCTACATTTTGCCACCGCAAGTGATCTGAAAGCCTCGGTTGTCGAGAGGTTTAATCGCACGCTAAAGACGAGAATGTGGAGATATTTTACTGCTAAAAACACGAGAAGATACATCGACGTCCTACCGTCTTTACTCACGGCTTATAACGAGAGTTATCATAAAAGCATTAAGATGAGGCCGAATGAGGTTAATGATCGAAATGTCGATCAAGTGTTTCAAAATTTGTATGGGGCATCCACCCTACGCAGGAGGCCTGTGAAGTGTAAATATAAGGTCGGAGATATAGTCAGGGTCTCCAAGCTCAGGGGAGTTTTTGATAAAAAATATGAACAAAGTTTTACGGATGAAATGTTCACGGTGTCAGAATGTATACAACGTACGCCGCCCGTTTATAAATTGAAAGATTATGACGGCGAGATCATTGAAGGCTCATTCTATGAACCGGAATTGCAGAAGGTTAAAATAGCAAAAGACAGACCGTATCAGGTTCAAGAAATTATTCGTGAACGTTTTACCAAGGGAAAGAAATTTGTATTTGTCAGATGGAAAAATTGGCCCGAGAAATTTAACTCCTGGGTTCCCGTGGACCAGCTGATGGCCGTATAAATATGAGAACTTCCATCTTCAACCGACATATGAGAAATGGATCGGGATCTGAAACACGGATTTTATATGACTCTGCCTTCAAACGCCAGCCTAAAAGTATTCCCGGACAACACAATTTCATGCTACCAGGTGGACTTGGCTCGACACCTGGATCTAGAGGGTGACTGGGATGTGGCGCTGACGGAAATTTGTTATCCGCACACCTGGTTAAATATCCCGGAAAAGCCTTCCTGTACGTTCCAGGTGATGAAAATTACGGGCAAGAACAAACTCGCCGTTCACTCGCGATATTTTGACACGGGATATTATGATAACTTTGAGGTTATTGCAGGGCTGATAAACCCTCGTTTGAAGACTATAGATCCGAATCTGACTTTAAAATATGACGATATCCAGAAAAAGTTTCTGTGGGAAGGAGACGGTACCAGCCAGGTATATTTTGAAGCCCAGACGGCGTACATGCTGGGGATGCACCCTAATCAATGGCTGAGATGCGGACCCGGGGTCACGAGCTGTCCCCGCTACCCCGATATAAAAGCAGGGATGTATCACCTGTTCTGTTATACAGACGTTGTACAGCCTCAGGCGGTGGGTGACGCTTTTGCTCCTCTCCTCCGAGCGTTCGAAATTGGAGGTCGTTTCGGGGAAATAATTACAAAGAAATTCAACCCCGCTTATTACATCCCGGTCTCCAAAAGACATATTGAGACAATACGCATCGAAATCAAAAGCGATCAAGATCAAACGGTGGATTTCAGATACGGTAAAGTGGTTGTGACATTACATTTTAAACCGGCGGGATAAAAAAAATGGCTGGGGCAGCGCACAAAGCCGACATTTATAGATTTGTGCCTTACTATGAAAATCAAGTCGGGAACGGCCTTCACGGCTTCCACGGCGCTCCTGTTATGTACGGGCGCGGGCTCGGGAACATATTTTCGAAACTGTTCAAATTTGTGTCGCCGCTGATTAAACAAGGATACACAATCGCCAAACCTCACCTGAAAAACGCAGCCCGAAGCATCGCTTCCGACGTAGTGAGCCGCGTTGTTGAGAGGGCCGGACGGAGTCAGGAGCCCGAGCAGCAGCGGGGGTCCGGGATCATGGTGCTCTCAAGAAGGCCCCGGAAACGCCCCCCGGGGAAACGGGTCAAAACGGTTAAAAAGCGAAAGACCCCCGGAAAAAGCAGAACAGTTCGAAGGAAGCATAAGAAGAGGAGGTTGTCCGGGGATATTTTCTCTTAAACAATGTCTCTTTTGCGAAATAATTCCCCCGAATGCACCATGAGCGAATTGGATTTATTCGCCGTCCCCGGGACCCAGATGTCCATCGAGCAAAGCCAATACGTTGAAGTCAGCCCGTTATCAGCCCTGACGGACATGGGCCCTATCGAGTTTTTTATCCCCGGAGACGGTGAGAGGTATTTAGACCTCAATAATACGCTGCTTTATCTGCGAATGAAAATTACAAACGCCGACGGGACTGACCTGGCTAATGACGCCCGCGTGGGCGTCATAAATTATCCTCTCAATACGATTTTCTCACAAGTCGACGTGACTCTGGGTGACCGGCTGATTTCCCAGTCCAGCGCGACGCACCCGTACAGGGCAATGATTGAGACGCTGCTGAACTTTTCCCCCGCTTCATTGAAATCGCAGTTCACGGGCGGTTTGTTTTACAAGGACACCCCGGGTCAGCACAATTCGACCGCTGTGGATGACGCGGGCCCGAATAAAGGCCTCGTGAGCAGAGCGCGCTTTAGCGCCGAATCGCGTGAATTTCAAGTTCAGGGTCCGCTGCACGCGGACATATTTTTCTGCGAGAGGCTTCTTCTGAATAACATTGATCTAAGAGTTAAATTAATTCGAGCCAGCGATGCTTTCTGCCTGATGGGGCTGGCGGCCTCCACTTTCAAGCTGAAAATTCTGGGCGCGTCCCTATTCGTTAAGAAAGTCACCGTATCCCCTGCAGTGAGATTGGGCCACTCCGCGGCTCTCATGAAAGGGAACGCCGTGTACCCGTTATCACGAATCAACGTTAAGACTTACGTGATCCCCAGCCATTCCAGGATATGCAACCAGGAGAACCTGTTTTTAGGAACCATGCCCAAATATGTGGTTCTGGGTATGGTGAATCACAATGCATTCAGTGGGAGAAGAGATCTGTCCCCGTTTGAATTTGCACACTATGACCTGGAGTACCTCGCACTCAGTCAAAACGGGAGACAGCTGCCGGCTAAAGCTTTCCAGCCTGAATTTAACAACGAACTCTCTGTCAGGGAGTTTTACAATCTCTACACCGCGACCGGACGACACCTCAAAGACCAGCCTCTCTGTATAGACCGGGAGGATTTTGCGCGCGGCTACGCGCTGTACGTCTTCAATTTAAACCCGGAGGAGGACAGCGGCGCTCTGAGCCCCGTCTCCACAGGCACCCTGCGACTTGAAATGAGATTCAGAGTCGCGACTCCGCATACCACCACGCTGATAGTGTACGCGTGTTATGATTCTCTCCTGGAGATTAATTCCAAGCGACAGGTCCTTGTGGATTTTTACTGATGAACACCCTGGAATTGGACGCTGTTATGAGGGGCTTAATAGGAGACCTGTTTGCCGGTGTTTTTGCGTCTGACGAGTTATTCCGGATCAAGCCGGGCCCTCCCGTATATTTCATTGTAAACACCCACCCTAGACATTTACCGGGAGAACACTGGTTAGCGCTCACCGTTGAAAAAAATGGTCGAGCCACATTTTTTGACTCGTTCGGCCTCAGCCCTGACTTTGATTACTACCCTAAAAGCATCCTGCAATATCTGGAGAATCTCCCAGATGTTAAAAACATTCTGTATCACAACAAGCAGCTTCAGCACGAGTTATCCGACGTATGCGGACAACACTGCATGTATTATCTGTATAACAGAGCCAGTGGGAAGTCGTACCGGGACGTGGTGTCTTTATACTCCGAAAATACTATCGCGAACGATGATTTGGTTTCTGATTTTGTGAAAAGATATCGTTATTGCCTTAAGAAAAGCTGCAATACCTCCTGTAACCAGCTAGCAGGGCCTCTGCATGAGTTTAAATATTGTCACGGCTTGTGTTAACCGGCGTTCCTATTTTTTTATGTTTTTCCGTGTGAAAATGTAACCCCCGTCTTAGAACGCTCTCCCGATCATACCTTTAAAGTTTTATCGCGTTTGGAAAATTTAAACCCCCGTTTTTTAAACGTAGAAAGAAGCTTTGACCTTTGACCTTTGATTTTTGTATGTGTTTTTTTCGCCTGAAAACGGGGTGGATGTGTGAGAGCGGCCTTCCGATCATACCTTTAAAGTTTTAACGCGTTTGCATAATGTAAACCCCCGTTTTTAAACGTAGAAAGAAGCTTTGACCTTTGACCTTTGATTTTTTTTTATGTGTTTTTTTCGCCTGAAAACGGGGTGGATGTGTGAGAGCGGCCTTCCGATCATACCTTTAAAGTTTTAACGCGTTTGCATAATGTAAACCTCCGTTTTTAAACGTAGAAAGAAGCTTTGACCTTTGACCTTTGATTTTTTGTATGTGTTTTTTTTCGCCTGAAAACGGGGTGGATGTGTGAGAGCGGCCTTCCGATCATACCTTTAAAGTTTTAACGCGTTTGCATAATGTAAGCCTCCGTTTTTAAATGTAGAAAGAAGCTTTGACCTTTGACCTTTGATTTTTTTGTATGTGTTTTTTTTCGCCTGAAAACGGGGTGGATGTGTGAGAGCGGCCTTCCCAGCGTTGGAAGTCTTTTTTTTTCTTAAGTTTCTTCCTGGCCGGCGAATCGGTTAAAAGAAGGGATTCATCCGGCGAGCTGCTCCGGCCTTTTTTAAGCTTCTGAAGCTGCTCGCGGGCTTGCGGGTTTGATACGCACGCCACCGGGATGTTCCGCTCCTGTAAAATATTGAGGAACTTCACCCAGCCTGTAGGAGGGCTCGATTTCTTGAACGAGGATCCGAGATGTTTCATAAGATCTATGGCGTGAGACCCCCTCACGACTTTCCCCTTGTAAATAAATTCCCCCGACGGACTCCAGCGCGTATCACCCTTCGATAATTTCCTCATAATATATTCAGCGTTTCTACGCTCTCTGGAGGGGATATTCTTCAGGACCTCTGTGACAGTCTCATCCTCCTCCTCCTCCTCCTCCACCCCCTCCTCCTCAGGTTGCTTAGCGACGCGAGTCTCTTGCGGGGGTGAAACGCGTGATTCGAGTTCCCCCTGCTTGATCAGGGTTAAATAGCGCTGCAGCAGAGCCTCATACTTTTTAATTTTTTCATAAGGAGAGTGAGTACGTTCTTCCAGTATACCTCGCATTCGCGAGTCTAAATCATTTTCCGCCGTTTGTCTGATGTTATTTCCGCTCGGCGGAACGGAATGACCGAGTTGAAGCATCTGCTGTGGAGTGAGTAAAAACATCTTTTGCGCCGCTTTGAACGCCATTATCCTCTGGGTACTATTAGACTCGTTATAACGGGCAGGGCCGCGGCGAGCAGAGGCAGGAGAAAGCCGCCCGTCTGAATCAGCGCTCCCCGCTTCTTTTTATAACTGGTTTTTCTGTCGGCCAGAAGACGTAAAACTCTTTTTCGTTTTTTCAAGGCCCGGAATTGAGAGTCGCTCAAGGCGATATTCCCCTTTAATATATTCAAAGCGATCTCGGATAAAGTTTTCAGAAGCTCCGGCCTGCAGGTCTTCAGGCTGTGGTGACGCTCCCTCGCCCCGGCTCTGATTAGCGCTTTAAGAGCGGGGGCGTTCCTTTTTAAAAGAGAGCTCATATCCGTTTATCTTTCTGTAAATAAACTGTGGGCCACTCGTGCGGGAGTAATCCCGATCTCAGTCTGAACTGATCTGGACACTCCTGCGTGCAATCCAGTAATAAATACCCGTAAGGTACGCTCGTAGCATCATCAAGTGCCTCCAAAAAAAATTGTTTTCTGCCGGGAAACATTTGCTGAGCCAGAATGTTCATCTGTAACTTGTCTCTGGGATTTTTAAACAGCACCATATAATTACAATTCAAACTGATGGTTCGACTGTATTTCCCTTTATGAAACACGTTCTGTGTGATCATGATGACGCTCATATTCCGGTGATGTCTGTACTGGGTGAAAATTCTTACAACTTCAGGATGATCCGTTGCTTGAAAGATGAGATCGTCCAAAATAACCAGATGGCTCTGACCTTCAGGGAAAAGGCTGTCGTCCAGAAATGAGTCAGGGAGTCCTCTTACAAATTTAATATTTTTATTCTTCAGTTCAGAATACAGAGGTTGTTCAGACGTATACAGCCATACAATGTTGTCAGGCACATATCTCATAGCGTGGCTACAATTTTCCAGCAATGTTTTCACAAACACAGTCTTTCCCGAACCACTCGGTCCAACGATGAGACAGGAGAATGGGAGCTGAAGTCTGGGGTCAATCTCCACCGTATTTCCAGAGTGAGACATGTTTCAAAATCCGAACGGTTCGGTTTCCCCGTCCTTTAAAAGACGCCGCTTGTCATACACCACCCTGAAGGATTTTTGAAATGACACGTTTGTCAAACTGAAACTGCTTTTATGACGTTTAATTCCCTGCTGCGGCGTTATGATAGATGCAGCGAGGGCGGGATCTTTTATATAACCCTCGACCAGATCTTTGACGCTGTCAAAGTTTATTTTCTGACAGCTTTCGTGAGTTTGAGTGATCCCCTTCACACGCATGACCGTTTTACCTCGTGCGGTTTTATATGCGTAACTTTTAGGTCCCGCCGCTGCAAACTCTGTGATGACGTCACCGTTCAACTCGTCGGTGAGCTGCCCCAGATAATTACCGGTAGGCAGCGGGGTTTCACCCCGCCTACAAACGTAAATCAGGCTATCGGTATCATAATACAGAATCCTGTCAGGATTTGCCACAGCCTCCATAAAACCGTACAAGGTCAAACGCGCGTACGCCGTTGTAAACGCCGCGATGAAAATATTGACGGTTTTACCCGGTCGGCTGACGTGCCGCGGGCCGTACCTCCATTGAACCATAGCCGCCTGACTGCTGAGGAATGTTAGATATGTGACCTCGTACTCTTCAGAAAACAGATACCTGAACAGATCATCAGCATTTTTAACGAGCGCGGTCTGCGTCAGATTCGCCCTCTGGGCGAATTTCCCCCAGAAGGAGTTGAGGCAGATCTTAGCCATCTGTCGTTTTGCCGGATTGTGACTGATTTTTTCTGGGTCTAAACAAATCTTCTGATTCAGCCAGTAGTCTGTGATGTATTTTTCTCTGCTCTCGGAGTCTTTATCAAATTCGGGAGGGAAACCAGAGGCTTCCTGCTTGTGTTTTAAGAAGGTGTTTATGTACCCCTCAAAGATTTTATCACTTTTTTCCTCAAAATGCCAGACTTCAAAAATCTTAGCTACAGCATAGCCTGTATCCAGAGCTTTGTGGAATTCCGGGGTCGTCCAAGTCCCAGACAGAGCTCTCTGCTGCTGACTGTGTGTGCACGCTGCAGCTTGATTATTTTCATCAGCGCAGGTGCGACACAGAGTAAACACCAGTTTACCGTGAGGAGTTCTGTGTGGGAGGACGGGGAATTTTAGCCCCTGGGGCGGGTACACGATGGCTTTGATGAGCCCGAAATAAGTCCTGGGGTCTCGGAAATTTCTCTCGATAATTTCCGGATGCCCCGTGGGATATGTGAAATTTACGTTAACGTAAGGATACAGCGAGGTCACGTCGACGTAATAGACCGTCTCATCTTGCTCAGCCGTGTACCTCAGATGGGCCGCGCAAGTCCGACCGCCGTAAAAAGCGTCGCGAGGTTCGAGGGGGGCCGGTAACCCCCTGCGGGCAAGGAAACACCGAACGCTCTCATCCCTCAGCCTCATTTCAAGCCATTGATGCTCCCAAATTACGTTGAGGCTGACGCCCGGCATACCCCGCAGAAAGGCTATTTTTTTCTGACACGCTGCGTGGAGCTCTCCAAATGAGGTGTTTGTGAGAGGGTTTATTTCGTGCTGTGTAAAACACCTTGCACACCCGTGGTAAAAACATCCGAGAAACTCCCACACTTTTATCCGGCCGTCAATCTGAGCATACCCATCAACATAATAACCTCCTATTTTTTTCTCGCCCCTGTTTAGAGCGTGATCGATGATAATGTTTTGCGTCTCAGCAACCCATTCTAACCATTGCACGGCCACGTCCGAATATTTTTTATGCCTCGTTCTATAATTGTCGGCGGAGGGGATCGCCAACGTTTTTGGAGCAAGAAAGTTAGTTTGGAAGACTTTCATACACGCCGAGGCGATTGTAACGCAGGTAAAAGGATCCACGAGTGTTTCAGCGATGAATTCAGACATAAATTTGGAGCAGGCTGCAGCCAAGATTTTTGTATCTTTATCACAATACATAACGGCCTCGGCTTTAAAATCGAAAATTGCGTTTTTTTTCCGCACGTACCACGCGTTAAATTCCTCTCTTTCTCCCTCTGACATATTTGCGACCCCGTAAGCCGCTGAGTCAGGGTACGGACCGACATAGTTCAGATTTTTTTCTGAACTGAACAGG
Organism: Thalassophryne amazonica; assembly: GCF_902500255.1. Classification (NCBI taxonomy): domain Eukaryota; kingdom Metazoa; phylum Chordata; class Actinopteri; order Batrachoidiformes; family Batrachoididae; genus Thalassophryne; species Thalassophryne amazonica. The sequence goes on along the minus strand of NW_022986240.1, from coordinate 145,537 downwards.
TGCGGAAAGTAACCTTTGCGGATGATTTCGTCTTTCAGCCGGATCCCCAGGGCTTTAGGCATCTGAGATAAGCGCATTGTAAGGAAAGATAACGAATCTATATATTTCTGTTTAAAGGCGGCGTCTGTCATGAGTAATAGTTTACTCCCGGTCATAATCACAGCGGGGGTTACGCCCTGCTGGACTAAATACTTTAGAAGCAAATAGCCGTCAAAACCTTTTGAGTTGTGAGCGATGAACACGTATTCTTTGAATTTTCTCGTTCTAAAATGTTTAAAGAAGCGGGCTACGCAGTCTGTCCCCCATGCGCTCCAAAAATCACCCGTCTTTGTTACAGCGCTGACGTAAAACGGTACGTGTTCCCCGTTATTATCGACATACGTTTCAAAATCATAAAAAACATATTTCTCTGAATGCGTCTCTTCAGCTTTGAGCGAGGTCATATAGCAGAGGTGACCCTCGCTCGGCTCCTGGAGAGCCTCGCCGCATATATGACACCTCTTCTGTTTACACACGTGCGGAGCGCTGTTTTTAGAAAACGCTATGTAATACTCACGTTTACATCGAGAGCATTTTTTTCTGTTATCACACACATTAACGAACTTACCGGCGGAAGGACGATACTTCGGCTGTTTATGCAGGCTGTAACAGGTGGGAGAGCGACACTTCTTGTTACATTCGCTGCAGAATACAGGGTTATTTTTCTCATAACACTGCGTGGATTCACAAATTTTACAATATGACGGACAATTATGGGAGGCGTGGTTATTGTACCCCTCAAAGCAAAACTTACATACATATTTCACTCCCAAAAATCTCTTTAAATCGATGATTCCGTAAAAATGATTATTAAACAGAAAAACGAAAAGAGTTTTCTGCTGCGCCGGTATTCCTGTCTGGAATTTTGTCAGCTTTCTCTCCCCTTCGACTCTGAAAAACACCACAATTTTACAACCCAGAGCGTTTTCAAATTTTCCCACCTGCTCTAAAGATACCGGCGTAGCAGCCGTTAATCCGACGCTATTTTGTAACGCCAGTCCGCGCTGCTCCGCCTCGTGCGTAGTCAGATGAGGATTCAATAACTGAACGAGGTTTATTGCGAAACATAAACTGTTGTCAGGATTATACACGATATTAAGGCATTTGGATTTTTTCCTCAGAACCTCGTGATGGAGGAGGTCATCTATTCTGCGCTTCCCCGCGCCGTTCTGGTTGCGGATGACTTGAACCACTAATTCCAGAGACTCGTCGGATAAAACGTTGGAATTTGATTGTATCAATCGTTCTAACAGATTTTGGAAGCCCGTCACATCGCCAGCGTCGTTATATGAGCTGATCAAAGCGGCCTCGTTGTAGACTGAGTCCCCACGAATCTCCATTTGGATAAAGTCCCCGGCCCTGGCGTGTGTTAAAGCCTTTTCGACCGAGTTATGAAGAGCCCCTACGACGTTACGGTAAAATTCCGCGTAGTCGGGAATTTCGTCGGCGCGCTGGAAATTGAGAGGCAGCCTGATTTCGATATTGTTAAAAGCAGGTCTCCTGATGACGTTAGCAGCCCCATCGCCCGTCATGGGAGAGTGCCGGCTGGACCCCGGTCGTGCATCATCCCCGTCTTCCATCAAAACAGAGATCGCCGCGTTTATCGGGGTTAAACGAGCTCTGTTTAAAATCTCTTCTCCGCGCGCATTGCGCGGGGAGGGACTTCTTAAAGGTGAAAAAGCGCGAGCGTCGTTAGGCGTTTGATTTAATTCATCCACCGCGGATTGGACGTGAGGATTAACTTCACACGCGAGGAGGTTTACGGCGTTATTTAACGGAGTCAGACGTACCTGGTTCAACGCCGCGGGACCGGACTCGTCTGGAGGTGAGGTGTGCGGGGGGTCAGGGGGCTCTTCAGTATCAGACTGGACCGTCGAATTTATAGCGTTAATCGCAGAAATGATGTAGGGGTTAATTTCTTCCGATTCTCGTTCAGCCGCTAAATTGTTAAGAGCCTCATTTAACGGTGTTAAACGAACACGGCTTAAAAGTCTCTCTCCGGACTCGATGTTATTTCGAGGTAATGGACCATCTGCTCCAGGAGCGCTCCCTGCTGAGTCGATTATTGAAGCGTTTAAATCCAATACACGTCCGAAGTTATTTTCCCGATGTGAATTCTCTCCTTCCATCTTTTAAAATCTGTAGCAGGAAGAATCTACCTCAAGAAATTCAGTTAATATACCTCTTCAAATGAATTCTCCCGTTCCATCGGAATAAGAGAAAAAATAAAAACAGACTACACATTTTCAAGAAAGTTGCGTGATGAGGTTAATCCCAGCTCAGAATATCTTCGAGCCTTGCGTGTCGGTGGAAAATAGACGGTCTCCCTCCACCGTGTGCTGAAAAAAGAGAAAATCGTTAGTTATTAAATATTTAAAATAAATAAATAAATACATAAACTCCGACTCCTTACCGTGTAAATCCGTGGATCGTTTTACGGGTCTCTCCCACTGACCCGCTTCTCCATGGGCTGTGACAGAAAAAATCGGGTTATTCCAGAGTTTTAACCGTGATTTAATCTCGATCGCTGTACTTACATCTGCGTGGTGAAGTCGGGGCTTCCAGCCTTCGAACTTCTTCAGGGGGCTCTGACTTGATTTCTAGAATTAACATAAATAAATGAATACAAAGCATCACCCTCGCAAGCGGATATTCTGTACTATTTCAAATATATTACCGAGGACGGGTCCGAACGCGCTCTGGACCGTCTGCGTGGTTTTGTCTAAAAAAAAAAAAAACAAAACAAAAAAAAAACAGTTTCAGACGGCGTGCATCATTTAAAAACACTCATTTCTATCAAAACAGATTACTTAAATCACTTACCCTGAAAGCTGATGCGGTTTTCGCACTCTGCTCGAAGACAAGAAAACTTAATTAAACAACATGGTTTTCCAGGATTTTTTTCCGCAAATTTATTCTATTTTATACCCATAGCTGGGGGTCCAGGCATCTTCACTCTTCACCGGTCATAGTGGAAATGCTCGCTGACTCGTTCCCAGGGACGTAAGTGATAAGGAGCATTGTTTATTGTTCGGGCTCGGGGCAGCATCTCCGCTCAGCGGGTGTCCCGCGCACCATGATCGATCGGCTAATATCTTAAAAGAAAACATCATCTGGCGTGAGTGATAAGGAGCTTTGTTTATTGTTCTTCGGGTTCATCACCTCGGGGCAGCATCTCCGCTCAGCGGGTGTCCCGCCACACACACACACACACACACACGCACGCACGCACGCACGCACGCACGCACGCACGCACGCACACACACACACACACACACACACACACACACACACACACGCACACACACACGCACTCACACAGACACAGCGTCTGCAACAGGTTTTACAGCCGTGGGGTCATGTTTCCGCGAGCGGCTCTATGCGTGGGTATTTGACCGTCTTGCTGCAAAGACTTACAGCCGAGAGACGGCTGTTTCCCTTCTTTAATTTACGAATTAAAAAACAGAAAAGGAAACGTAATAATTTAAGAATTAAAAAATATTAAAGGGGCATTAAATAATAGACACTGATTTATGTTTAATTATTTCAGAATTAGTTAATTCTTTAATACATTAAAAAGATCTAGGTATTTTTAATCATTCTTTAATTCATGAAATAAAATGACATTAAAATATTAGACCCTGGGTGGGAGGGGAGGTATGGCTTGGAGGCAGTGCTTGGCCGGGGTTAGGGGAGGAGCTTGGGGGTGGGGCTAGGGGAGGAGCCAGGGGCGGAACTAGGGGAGGAGCCGGGGGCGGGGCTTAGGGGCGGGACATACTGACGTCATCGACTCTGATTGGATGTGACGTCATCAGGGGCGGGGGCTCAGAGGCGGGACTAGGGGCGGGGCTTAGGGGCGGGGCATAATGACGTCATCGATTACGATGGGCTGTGACGTCATAAGGGGCGGGGCTTGGAGGCGGGACTAGGGGAGGGGCTTAGGGGCGGGACATAGCAACATCATCGATTCTGATTGGCTGTGACGTCATAGAGGGGGCGGGGCTTAGTGACGTTGTCGATTTTGATTGGCAGCTGTCACTTTTTTGACGAAAGGTGGGTCAGTTTTCTCTCTGCCATTACCTGGGATAAAATGATTGACCTTGACCTTCAGGGTTTCGCTTTATGTCAAATGTCACCTAAATTAGTTCAAACTTCAGATTACAGTAAAACGTGTAATACACCAAATTAATAATTTTATGATTACATCAGTACTAGCAGAATGTAGTTATATGATTACAAAAAGATAAAACTTTAATTATAAGTAAAATGTTCATTACAGCAAACTATTGCTATCATAGTGGGTGTTGGAAAACTTACATAAATGTGTTGTTTGCTTATGATCATACTGTCAGAGTAATAAGAGGTAAAGTGATTTTTGCAGGGTGGAGAAGAATCTGTTCCAGGGACGTCGTTCTTTTGAATACATTTGATCTTCACTTATTGTGGCCTCACTTGCCGTGTAGTTCAACACTAGTTGGGACTCTAAAGTTTGACTCATTCTTCATGTTACTAAACTTGAAAGCACTCTGCTGTAATATTTAGTGGATAAAAATGATTTGAACACATCTTTATTCATTCTTTCCTCTGTCGAGCTGCTTGCCCAGTGAGAATCACACGGTTTCAAATAATCATATTTGATCATTTCATGCTACATTTATATTATTCTGTTGATTCCTATCTGACACTCTTTATATTTATCACCTAGTTTGTACAAAAGAGGTTTGATAAAGTTGGCAGACATTATAGGCCCCTCATTTTCATTATGTTTCTTAAACATATGTTTCTTTCCATACTATTGTGTGTGTGTGTGTGTGTGCGCGCTATTTTTATTTATTAACTTGTTTAAATATATGTCTTAATGTTTTAACTGTATGTTTTAGTGTACAGCACATTGGGTCAACTTTCGTTGTAATAAAGTGCTTTATAAAAGCACCTTGAGGCAACTTTGTTGTGATTTGGTGCTATATAAATGAAATAAATTGAATTGAAATGAAATTGAAAGGATGTGCAGCAGGTTAGTGTGGTAAAGGATGCAGATGGTAATGTGCTGACAAGTGAGGAGAGTGTGTTGAGAAGCTGGAGGGAATATTTTGAGGAGCTGATGAATGAAGAAAATGAGAGAGAAAAAGATGGATTATTAGTAAGGATGAAATATGGATGAAGAGTGGAAAGGCAGTTGGTCCAGATGACATTCCAGTGGAGGCATGGAAATATCTAGAAGTGATGGCAGTGGAGTTTCTAGCCAGATTGTTTACTAATATTTTGGAAAGTGAGAGGATGCCTAAGGAATGGAGAAGATATTTGCTGCTTCTGTTTTTTAAGAACAAGGGTCATGTGGAAAGCTGCAGTAACTACAGAATAAATCATCTACAGCATGAAGTTATGGGAAAGAAAAGAGGTAAAGCTCTGTGAGCAGCAATATGGATTCATGCTGAGAAAGCGCACTAAGATGCAATACTGATGGAGAAGTAGACCAGAAGGAGTTACACTGTGTGTTTGTGGATTTAGAGAAAGCTTATGTCAGGATGCCAAGAGAAGAGGGGTGTTGCATGAGGACGTCTGGAGTGGCAGAGATGTATGTGAGGGTGGTGCAGGATGTGTACAAGGATAGTGTGACAATGCTGAGATGTGCAGTATGTGTGACAGACTCATTTAAGATGGGTTACACCAAGGATCAGCTCTGATCCCTTTCTTGTTTGCAATGGTGATGGACAGGTTGACGGAAGCAATCAGACAGGAGTCTTCATGGGCTATTATATTTGCTGATGACATTGTGATCTGTAGTGAGAGTAGAGAGCAGGTTGAAACTAGCCTGGATATCAAATCAAATCAAAATCAAATCAAATCAATTTTATTTATATAGCGCCAAATCACAACAAACAGTTGCCCCAAGGCGCTTTATATTGCAAGGCAAGGCCATACAATAATTACGGAAAAACCCCAACGGTCAAAACGACCCCCTGTGAGCAAGCACTTGGCAACAGTGGGAAGGAAAAACTCCCTTTTAACAGGAAGAAACCTCCAGCAGATCCAGGCTCAGGGAGGGGCAGTCTTCTGCTGGGACTGGTTGGGGCTGAGGGGAGAGAGAGAACAAGGAAAAAGACATGCTGTGGAGGGGAGCAGAGATCAATCACTAATGATTAAATGCAGAGTGGTGCATACAAAGCAAAAAGAGAAAGAAACACTCAGTGCATCATGGGAACCCCCCAGCAGTCTAAGTCTATAGCAGCATAACTAAGGGATGGTTCAGGGTCACCCGATCCAGCCCTAACTATAAGCTTTAGCAAAAAGGAAAGTTTTAAGCCTAATCTTAAAAGTAGAGAGGGTGTCTGTCTCCCTGATCTGAATTGGGAGCTGGTTCCACAGGAGAGGAGCCTGAAAGCTGAAGGCTCTGCCTCCCATTCTACTCTTAAAAACCCTAGGAACTACAAGTAAGCCTGCAGTCTGAGAGCGAAGCGCTCTATTGGGGTGATATGGTACTATGAGGTCCCTAAGATAAGATGGGACCTGATTATTCAAAACCTTATAAGTAAGAAGAAGAATTTTAAATTCTATTCTAGAATTAACAGGAAGCCAATGAAGAGAGGCCAATATGGGCGAGATATGCTCTCTCCTTCCAGTCCCTGTCAGTACTCTAGCTGCAGCATTTTGAATTAACTGAAGGCTTTTCAGGGAACTTTTAGGACAACCTGATAATAATGAATTACAATAGTCCAGCCTAGAGGAAATAAATGCATGAATTAGTTTTTCAGCATCACTCTGAGACAAGACCTTTCTGATTTTAGAGATATTGCATAAATGCAAAAAAGCAGTCCTACATATTTGTTTAATATGTGCTTTGAATGACATATCCTGATCAAAAATGACTCCAACATTTCTCACAGTATTACTAGAGGTCAGGGTAATGCCATCCAGAGTAAGGATCTGGTTAGACACCATGTTTCTAAGATTTGTGGGGCCAAGTACAATAACTTCAGTTTTATCTGAGTTTAAAAGCAGGAAATTAGAGGTCATCCATGTCTTTATGTCTGTAAGACAATCCTGCAGTTTAGCTAATTGGTGTGTGTCCTCTGGCTTCATGGATAGATAAAGCTGGGTATCATCTGCGTAACAATGAAAATTTAAGCAATACCGTCTAATAATACTGCCTAAGGGAAGCATGTATAAAGTGAATAAAATTGGTCCTAGCACAGAACCTTGTGGAACTCCATAATTAACTTTAGTCTGTGAAGAAGATTCCCCATTTACATGAACAAATTGTAATCTATTAGACAAATATGATTCAAACCACCGCAGCGCAGTGCCTTTGATACCTATGGCATGCTCTAATCTCTGTAATAAAATTTTATGGTCAACAGTATCAAAAGCAGCACTGAGGTCTAACAGAACAAGCACAGAGATGAGTCCACTGTCCGAGGCCATAAGAAGATCATTTGTAATCTTCACGAATGCTGTTTCTGTACTATGATGAATTCTAAAACCTGACTGAAACTCTTCAAATAGACCATTCCTCTGCAGATGATCAGTTAGCTGTTTTACAACTACCCTTTCAAGAATTTTTGAGAGAAAAGGAAGGTTGGAGATTGGCCTATAATTAGCTAAGATAGCTGGGTCAAGTGATGGCTTTTTAAGTAATGGTTTAATTACTGCCACCTTAAAAGTCTGTGGTACATAGCCAACTAACAAAGATAGATTGATCATATTTAAGATCGAAGCATTAAATAATGGTAGGGCTTCCTTGAGCAGCCTGGTAGGAATGGGGTCTAATAAACATGTTGATGGTTTGGATGAAGTAACTAATGAAAATAACTCAGAACAATCGGAGAGAAAGAGTCTAGCCAAATACCGGCATCACTGAAAGCAGCCAAAGATAACGATACGTCTTTGGGATGGTTATGAGTAATTTTTTCTCTAATAGTTAAAATTTTGTTAGCAAAGAAAGTCATGAAGTCATTACTAGTTAAAGTTAATGGAATACTCAGCTCAATAGAGCTCTGACTCTTTGTCAGCCTGGCTACAGTGCTGAAAAGAAACCTGGGGTTGTTCTTATTTTCTTCAATTAGTGATGAGTAGAAAGATGTCCTAGCTTTACGGAGGGCTTTTTTATAGAGCAACAGACTCTTTTTCCAGGCTAAGTGAAGATCTTCTAAATTAGTGAGACGCCATTTCCTCTCCAACTTACGGGTTATCTGCTTTAAGCTACGAGTTTGTGAGTTATACCACGGAGTCAGGCACTTCTGATTTAAAGCTCTCTTTTTTAGAGGAGCTACAGCATCCAAAGTTGTCTTCAATGAGGATGTAAAACTATTGACGAGATACTCTATCTCACTTACAGAGTTTAGGTAGCTACTCTGCACTGTGTTGGTATATGGCATTAGAGAACATAAAGAAGGAATCATATCCTTAAACCTAGTTACAGCGCTTTCTGAAAGACTTCTAGTGTAATGAAACTGCATGGACGGAGTCCGCCGTCTTTCTTGCCCACAAAAAAGAAACCAGCACCTAACGGGGAGGAAGAGTTCCGGATCAACCCGGCAGCTAAAGAGTCCCAGATGTAGGTCTCCAATGATTCGCGCTCAGGGCGTGAGAGGTTGTACAGCCTGCTGGACGGATACCCCGCGCCCAGGATCAAATCAATGGCACAATCATACGGTCGGTGCGGGGGAAGCGTGAGAGCCAGATTTTTGCTGAAAACGTCAGCAAGATCGTGGTACTCCGCCAGCACCGCCGTAAGATTGGGGGGACTCGAACCTTCTCTTTAGCAGTTGCACCGGGTGGGACAGAGGATCTTAAACACTCCCGGTGGCAGGTTTCGCTCCATTGAGCCACAGCCCCAGACGGCCAATCGATCTGGGGATTGTGCTTACTCATCCATGGATAGCCCAAAGTAATCTTGGAGGTAGAAGGTGTTACAAAAAACACAATCTCCTCCCTGTGATTCCCAGACACAACCAGTGTTAAGGGCTGTGTCTGGTGTGTGATTAATGGAAGAAGAGTGCCATCTAGTGCCCGTACCGTCAATGGTGAAGGAAGGGCCACTAGAGGGAGCCCTACTTCCTTAGCCCATCTGCTGTCCAGCAGATTCCCCTGTGACCCCGTGTCGATCAGTGTTGGGGCATGAAGGGTTAAATCCCCGCTGAGGATCATGATTGGTACTCGTGCGGATTTTTGTGCATTTCCCGCGTGTGTGTTATGGCCCACCCTTAGCCCAGTCTCTAAGGGCGAGTGTTTCGCCTTGATTAGGGTGCCATAGTAGAGAAGCTCGAATCCTCGACTGGACTGGGTTGCTTGACGTGAGGACGTTTTGCTTCAAATCACCGAAGCTTCCTCAGCTAAAATTCTTGCTCTGGTAGTCTGACTTCTGTCTTGACTCTTGTAGAGAAGAATAAAACTCAAAATTGGGCAGAGATAATACTGTGGAACTCACAAGTTCTTGTTTAAGAGCTGTAAACTGTTCTTCAGCTTCTTTATTCCACTGTCTTTTATCAATCATAGCCATTGGTATAGAGTGTATTAAATCCTGCAATTTCTGCACCTTCTCTGCATAACATGGAATCCAGGCTCTACAATAATTACAGATACCTAAGAAAGTCATCATTTCCTTTTTTGTTGACGGTTTAGGTGCTTTGAGAATAGCGTGCTTTCGATCGTCTTGTATTAGTTTCCCCTCAGATGATAGAATGTGGCCTAAATAAGTCACTTGTGGTTGCACAAACTGCAACTTTTGCTTTTTAATTTTACTTCCTGTTTCTGCCAAATGTTGCAAAAGCATCATGGTACATTTTGTACAGCTGTCTTTTGTCTTTCCTGCCACCAAAATGTCATCTACATACACCAGGATTTCTGAATCTTCTGGTGGAGTAAATGAAGATAAGCAACAATTTATTGCTTGTGTAAAAATGGTCGGACTGTCAGCAAAACCTTGAGGGAGCCTTGTATATGTGTATCTTTTCCCTTTGAATGTAAAAGCAAACTAAAATTGAGAGTCTGGATGAACAGGTACTGAGAAAAATGCATTACTGATGTCTATGACAGAGAAGTACATGTTTCCAGGACTTAATCTATTTAGCAGCGTATGTGGGTCTGGGACCAGAGGGGCGCTAGTTTCTACTGCAGCATTTACTGCACGTAGGTCTTGTACCATTCGCCAATTCTGATTGTCTGCTTTTTTCACAGGATATATTGGAGTGTTACAGGATGCATCTAAACATTCCCTGATGACTCCTGCTTCCAGTAATTCTGCAATAACCGGTTCAATTCCTCTTTCTGCTTCAGGTTTTAATGGATATTGTTTGATCCGTGGTCTCCAATCAGATCGTGGCTTAATTTTGACTGGCTGAATGTTTTTCAACAGTCCTACATCTGTGGGTGCATTCATCCAGAGATGAGGAGGCAGTTTGGCCCATAAAGTCTCATCTTCCTGTGTCAGCAACACAGATGTTGTTAAATTTCAATCATCCAGATCTACTTCATGTATCACCGGTGTCGTCCAAGCACTTACAAACATGTATTTCCGATACAAGCCTGTGGATGGACTGAAATCCCACACCGACACTGCATCTGCTTCGTGCCAATCAGTCGCTTCTTCAGCTATTTTAACAATTCCTCCAAGGTCCTTCCAGGACTGAGTGTCTGCCCTTGTCAGTGAAATATGCGGCACAGCCTCAGGTTTTCCTCTGTACCATTTGTCTGCACTTTGGGTCAGCACTACACGACACACAGAGGTGGTTTTTCTGTCTGTGTATAGGTGTGCTACTGTCTGTAATTCTGATGGAATTTTCAGAAATCCTGCTCCATACCTTTCATCCTTTCGTGGAGTGAATAGCATAGTTATGTGTAGATCTTTTGGTGAGATCATTACTACGTGTTCTCTGTTTTCACAGGTCATCAGACCTTCCTCCAATAATTGTTCAGTTTGTCTCAACTCCGACAGATCCAAAGAGTACTGCCAGGCCTGGGCCAAATTTGTATATACAGTAGCGGGCTGCCTCACAGCTCTCATACCACCTACTGTCGGCGTGACTCCTATAGATAAGGCAGTCATCAAATCTCGTCCCAGTAAATTTACTGGACAATGGGGCGAATAAACCACAGAGACACAAGCAGTTTGGTCCGTTTCAGGATCTTCAAAATTGACAAACTTCAATATTTTCTCTGAATTCACCTGTCCATTTGCAGATTTTACCCAAACAACTTCTTTTGCAAATTTGGTTCTGGGAGGTCTGTCTGTTATCACTGTCCTACATGCTCCTGTGTCACAGAGAAAATCCATGTCCTGTCCATTTACCTTTAGAGTCACCACAGGTCTTTCTTCCTCTTTATGGCCTCTAGTCTCATCTGTGCTTCACTGAGCCATACTTTTGCACACTCTATTTCTCCTTCTTTTCTTGCTTTCCTGTTACCCTTTTTATTTGCTGCTGTAAGTTTTAACACCAAACCTTCACAATCTGGCACAACCAATTTACCTGAAAAGCCATATTTCTTTTTCCATTTTGTTATGTACTTCAGATTTTCCGGATTGCGTTTGTGCATGTATTTTTCGTCGCCCTGAAATAGGGGCTTATTTTCTGTGCGTGTGTTTCCCATGTTGGTCACCTATTCCCCTTCACTCTGCAAAGTTCAGGTCAAGCTTCTACCCCGTGGGGCGGACCTTCCTTGGAATCCCCCTCTTTGCAGACTCGTCGGGAATATGTGAGTGTGGTGCGTATGGACTTAAAATGACCTACTTTGCAGACAACAGCTTCACTTTTGTCCCCTGATAAAATGGGATATCAAGCTGTCCGTGCTTCAGTCACTCACAGTCCCATTCTTTTATTATTATTGTTACTCACCTTTATTTGAAAAGGGACAATGTACAGAGACATTAAGCTCATAAAACAAAGATGATCTGTACCAGATTGTAGCTAAATAGCTAGTTTCCATCTGCGGTCCCCATTACATAATAAAATACAGTGAAGGAATACTCAGTCCAACAATACCACACATACAGTCCGACACTGTCACACACACACACTCCCACAACCGCTCCAACTTTCACACATATACAAAATAAATTACAGATTTCAACAATGATTGCAATTACAGACAAGTCCTTATCTTAAAATAAATAAATAAATACATAATGACCTACCTAATATATCTATCATTTTATATCAAGACATAAATAACAAATAACCACTTCTACACAGTTAATAATAGTGCTGGCAGGTTTGGTTGTTCCCTAGCCACTGTTTAAGCTCTGCTGTGAAGGTGATACAGCTTGTCTGATGTTTTAGTTCGTTTGGAAGATTATTCCATTCTTCTATGGCATTATAAGAAAAGGCAGTTTGTGCAAATGAAGTTTTGCACTTTGGGATGGCACACTGCCCCCTGGTGGAGGCTCGTGTGGCTCTGGTAGTGACTGTAGATGTTAAGTGAACAAAATCCTTACAACAAAAAAACAACAAGAACAAAATTCTCTCACATTCATACCACAAACACACTTAGTTTCACTTTTGGAATATTCAATTAATTCGCGTCTCTCTAACTGCTTCTCCTGAAATTTATTTTTACTCCTCCTGTATTTCTTAGCCGGATGGGGACTCGAACCCCTCCGCCAAATGCACCGGCAGGACCGGAGACTCTAACTCCCTCCCCCGCACTTTATTACCCACGTTAACATATTTTATCCTCACAGGCAGGCAGTAATTACTTACGTTAATTTGTTGCACCTCTCATTTGGTTCGGAGGCGTCGTCAATCTACTGCGGCGAGCAGAGGTGGATGTCTATGGTCACCGGCCCGACGGAGAATTCACTCCTCAGGACTTTCTTCAGTGCGCGCTGTCAGCGGTGCGTCTCCCTCCGTTCGCTCAAGAAGATCTGTCGATGCCCCACGTTGGGCACCAGGAAAAAACTGTTGGGTTTGCACCGTTTTTAAAGAAATGAGAGGCACAAACACTGTAAAGAAACCAGTCAGAGAGAGACAAATATATATTTTTTGCTCTGCGCAAAGGAGGAGAACAAGAAGCAGCTTGTAAGTGCTCAGCTCCAAAGCTCTCCTAAAATCCCCTCCTCTGGCCCAGATTTTTATTTAGTTCATCAGCATGAGAAAAAACAAACAAGGACAGTCGGGAGAGGTTACACGAGTCATGTCTGCAAGAGGGAGATATCAAGGCAAGGTGACAGCTGGAACCTTCCATTCCTGCGACATGAGCCCTGTGGCTCGTCCAAAGCAGGATGAGGCACTTATGCAAAATGAAAAATAGTTTGCTCAATCATGAAAAATGCAGACAAGTCTTTCTTTTTAAAACCTCCTCTTCTCACAAAGAGGAAAAGTACACGTAGTCATAAAAGGAAATAAATGATAATATAAACATGAACTATATAAAATCAAATCAATTTTATTTATATAGCACCAAATCACAACAAACAGTTGCCCCAAGGCGCTTTATATTGCAAGGCAAGGCCATACAATAATTACGGAAAAATAATAATATAAGCATGAACTATATAAAATCCTTGACACTATCTTGCAATTCTGAGATACTTTACGTTACGAAATGCTTTGTAAAGTTCGGAGGCTTATTTCAATGTCATCCTCCTCATGTAATAGCGTCCAAATCTCACTGTTTGTGAAACCACACCGAAAATAGCTTTCAATGATCGAATGGAATGACCATGTAGGGGGCAATGCATTCCATAACGTAAAGTATCTCATAACTGCAAGATAATTAGTCAGAATTGCAAGATAATAAGTCAGAATTGTGAGATACTATCTTGCAATTAACCAAAAAAAAAAAATTCAATTCAATTTATTTCCTTTATATAGTGCCAAATCACAACAAAGTTGCCTCCCCCAGAGCAACAGTGGTAAGGAAAAACTCCCTCTGAGGAAGAAACCTCAAGCAGACCAGACTCAAAGGGGTGACCCTCTGCTTGGGCCATGCTACCAACATAAATTACAGAAATAATTCACAGAACAATTCACGGACAAATATACAAGAATTGCTGTTGGTGCACAGGACAGGAGGATCGCCAACACAAACACAACTCCCATCTCTGGATGGAGCTGCACCTTAGAGAGAAAAAACAGAATCAGGCATCAGAAAGACAAAAAATACTGTATAATTTGCCAGCATTAAACAACAAGAAAAACAGAAGAAATACTAAGGTGATCACAGGCCCTAGCCCTAAGCTTCACTAAAAGACCCAAAATTTAGGTGAAGTTGAGGCTGCGGCCCACTTCAATTACTAATAACATGAATTAAAAGAGTTAAAAGCGTAAAACAAAACTGCACCAGTATGCTAGCCATATGAAAGGGAAAATAAGTGCGTCTTAAGTCTGGACTTGAAAGTCTCCACAGAATCTGATTGTTTTATTGATGCAGGGAGATCATTCCACAGAACAGGGGCACGATAAGAGTAAGCTCGGTGACCCTCAGACTTCTTATTCACCTTAGGGACACAAAGTAGTCCTGCACCCTGAGAACGTAAAGCCCGGGCCGGTACGTAAGGTTTAATTAGGTCAGCTAAGTAGGGAGGTGCCAGTCCATGAATAATTTTATAGGTTAGTAGCAGAACCTTAAAATCTGATCTCACTGGGACAGGAAGCCAGTGAAGAGACGCCAAAATGGGTGTAATGTGGTCGAACGTTCTGCTTCGTGTCAAAAGTCTGGCTGCAGCATTTTAATCCAATTGGAGAGCCCTAATGCTGGACTGCGGTAAACCAGAAAATAGAACATTGCAGTAGTCCAATCTAGAAGAGATGAAGGCATGGATCAGGGTCTCAGCATCAGCCATAGACAGGATGGGATGAATCTTCACTATATTTCGCAGGTGGAAGAAAGCAGTCCTAGTAATATTTGAAAATACTTGAAATACTTGAAAAAAGTTTTTTTTTTTTCAAGTTGCGCAAACGGGCTTCCATATACGACATCATGTTATGCAAATAATATGCTAATTAGATGATGACGCAATTTAGCGACTTCTAGTGACTTTTTGGACAGCCAGTAGCTACTTTTCTTACTGATGAGTTTGCAACGCCGATCTCAGATTGTTCAAAGTTTCCTAAAACGTCGTTACTTGTGCCACTGTGTCACTGATGTTGTCAACGACATATATGTCGTATTCTTAAAATACTAAAATAAGAAGCGGGGAAAACTGTGTGCTGATAGTAAGCACCATTTGTATTTATTTTTTCCTTCCTACCTCTACCCCTCCAGCAACGTAATGACGTCATGCGTAACAATGCATGTATGCGTGTGTAATATATTTGAATACACCACATCTCCCCACCTCTCCTCTCCTTTCAGGCTCCTCTCCTGTGGAACCAGCTCCCAATTCAGATCAGGGAGACAGACACCCTCTCTACTTTTAAGATTAGGCTTAAAACTTTCCTTTTTGCTAAAGCTTATAGTTAGGGCTGGATCAGGTGACCCTGAACCATCCCTTAGTTATGCTGCTATAGACTTAGACTGCTGGGGGGTTCCCATGATGCACTGAGTGTTTCTTTCTCTTTTTGCTCTGTATGCACCACTCTGCATTTAATCATTAGTGATTGATCTCTGCTCCCCTCCACAGCATGTCTTTTTCCTGGTTCTCTCCCTCAGCCCCAACCAGTCCCAGCAGAAGACTGCCCCTCCCTGAGCCTGGTTCTGCTGGAGGTTTCTTCTTGTTAAAAGGGAGTTTTTCCTTCCCACTGTTGCCAAGTGCTTGCTCACAGGGGGTCGTTTTGACCGTTGGGGTTTTTCTGTAATTATTGTATGGCCTTGCCTTACAATATAAAGCGCCTTGGGGCAACTGTTTGTTGTGATTTGGCGCTATATAAATAAAATTGATTTGATTTTAAATAAAACAAAAAAAGAACATTTTTGTTTTCCTTTGTTTCTTTTTAACATTAGCTTTCTTTAGTAGCCCCTTAAGCAAATACTGTATGCACCAAAATGTGCATTTTTTTTCTCTCTCATATTTTTTAACAGTTTTTTTTTCTCTTCACAGCACTAAACCTTGTGCTTTCTAATAATCAAACATTTTCTTATTTATTACACAGAACATTTCCGTTAGCAGATCTTTGGAGTTACAAGTCTAGCTTTTTAGGTTTGACTATTACTCTTCCAGATCTAGTTTTTACCACATCAGTGTTCACAGCTGTAACAGGATGTTCAGTAGGCATTTGAGGTTTCTGATCCAAAGACAAATCAAATTTCTCATGCACAGCAGGTGGACACAGAGGAATCAAATGCATGCGATTGTGTCTCACTGTCCCCTGTGGTACATCTACTGTGTACGATCTTGGTGTTGAGTGACTTTGGATCACAGTGCCTGGAGTTTTGGCGTCAGTCACCCACACTTGGTCTCCTGGTGACAAGTTGCACAAAGGTCTTGTACGGTGACGCCTGTTGTAGTTAGCAATGTCCACCATCCTCTTCTCCCTTTCCTTTTGAGCGAGCGTCGCACTGTCCGGCAGTGTAGGATCCAACTGCGATGGAAGGGTTGGCAGTGTTGTCCTCAGACGTCATCCCACTAGGAGTTCTGCAGGGCTGAATCCATTATGCAGAGGTGTGGCCCTATAGGCGAGAAGAGCTAGGTACGGATCTGTGGCTTTTTTCAGGTTTTTCACAGTTTGTACAGCACATTCCGCCTCTCCATTGCTTTGGGGAAATCTGGGGCTGCTTGTGATGTGTTTAAAGCCGTATGATGTGGCAAAGTCTGCAAAAGTCTGACAGGAAAACTGTGGTCCATTGTCTGACATGAGGACCTCGGGAATTCTGTGACGAGCAAAGAAAGATTTCAGATGAGTTATGACATCATTGGATTTGGTTTTGTTTAGCAGGGCAATCTCAACAAACCTGGATAGATGGTCCACAGCAAGAAGATAAGTTTTCCCAACTAGCTCGAACAAATCTGTGCCCACTCTTTGCCACGGGCGATCAGGACATTCGGTTGGCATAAGTGGCTCATTGTGGATGAGTCTCTCTTTGATGCATGTTCTACATTTTAGCACCATCTCAGTTATTTGTTGACTCAGGCCGGGCCACCATACTGTTTGGCGAGCTCGAGCCGTACATTTTACAATACCTTGATGTCCTTCGTTTAGTTTTGAAAGCACATCATTGCGCGTTGCTGAAGGAATGACCAGTCGTGTATCTTTTAACAACAAGCCATCTTTTACAGTGAGTGTGGCTCGCTCAGGCCAGTAGTTTTTCAGCAATGGCTCTTGTTTTGCATGATCTGGACAACCTAGTGTGCAGATGTCCATTACACGAGCACATACACTGGCAGCTGCCAACGTAAAAGGGCGGCAGCTGCCAGCGCAAAAGAGCGGCAGCTGCCAACGCAAAAGAGCGGCAGCTGCCAGCGCAAAAGAGCGGCAGCTGCCAACGTAAAAGAGCGACAGCTGCCAGCGCAAAAGAGCGGCAGCTGCCAGCGTAAAAGAGCGACAGCTGCCAACGTAAAAGAGCGGCAGCTGCCAGCGCAAAAGAGCGGCAGCTGCCAACGCAAAAGAGCGGCAGCTGCCAGCGCAAAAGAGCGGCAGCTGCCAACGCAAAAGAGCGGCAGCTGCCAACGTAAAAGGGCGGCAGCTGCCAGCGCAAAAGGGCGGCAGCTGCCAACGCAAAAGAGCGGCAGCTGCCAACGTAAAAGGGCGGCAGCTGCCAGCGCAAAAGGGCGGCAGCTGCCAACGCAAAAGGGCGGCAGCTGCCAACGTAAAAGGGCGGCAGCTGCCAGCGCAAAAGGGCGGCAGCTGCCAATGTAAAAGGGCGGCAGCTGCCAACGTAAAAGGGCGGCAGCTGCCAACGCAAAAGGGCGGCAGCTGCCAACGCAAAAGGGCGGCAGCTGCCAGCGTAAAAGGGCGGCAGCTGCCAACGCAAAAGGGCGGCAGCTGCCAACGCAAAAGGGCGGCAGCTGCCAACGCAAAAGGGCGGCAGCTGCCAACGCAAAAGGGCGGCAGCTGCCAACGTAAAAGGGCGGCAGCTGCCAACGTAAAAGGGCGGCAGCTGCCAACGTAAAAGGGCGGCAGCTGCCGGAACACACGCAGATGCCACAGGAAGTGCTGAGACAAGATGCTGCTGCCGCAAAATACACCTGCTGTCTCTCCGAGTTTGGCTGCCAGGTGCTGCCAGTTGCTCCCCCTCACTCTAAACTTTAAATCTCCTCATTTTCTGCCTCTCATCCAGTCTGTTTTCTGAACACAGTACACACGTCGCTGCCCTTGGAAGTCGTGAGCTGTTTTTGCTGTCTGTTCTTTCCTTCTTTGACCGCGAGATGCGCGCGCAAGCGTGCGTTCACGCACCGTCCTTTAAAGCAAATGTGGAGATGTCTGGAGTTCAATTTGATGTTGACATGTCCTGGACTTATGTCCTTTTTTAACTGTGATAAGAGAGTTTGAGGAGAGAAAGGAACTAACTGCCTGCAGACAATTTTTTTTCTTCTTTCCTCCTTTGACCGCGAGATACGCGCGCGCGCGAACGAACCTTCAAGCGAATGTGGAGATGTCTGGATTTCTATTTGATGTTAACATGTCCTCTCTCAGGACTTATGTCCTTTTTTGTACCTTTTTTAACTGTGATGTGAGAGTTTGAGCAGAGAACAAGGAACTAATGCCTGGAGCCACACTTTTTTTTCTTTTAATTGTTCACATGTGCGCGCGTGAACGAACGTCCATGAGTGGACTAGAGATGTCCGGACTTTTCACTGGATATTTCTGGCAGTCATTCGGCTTTTTTTTTTTTTTTTTTTTCCTCAGCATGTAGTTTTTACTGCATTAAGTACACGGTATAACAACAATCCTGTGTGATTTATACTGCGGGAACAACGAAACACAGCAGGAATCATCAGCCCTCGTGCTGTTGTGGCACCGAGCTGCATCGTCTTGGCACTGAGTTCCTTCCACGTGGCGTCGTCATAATGACGCACGGCGCAACTGGGAGCAACCGGGAGCACCTCCGGTGTGAAAGGGTCTTAACAATGCATGTATGCGTGTGTAATATATTTGAATACACCACAATATGTGTGTGGCACGTACCACAATAGGTTCGAAACGTAGCTTCCGATGTCATGCAAGCTTTGATACAAGCTTCGATACAAAGCTTCGGCGGAAACGGCCCAACATACGACACAGGATTCGATGTACCGGTTCCAGACAGCATCACCTCCACCTAGCTGGTAAGTTATCTGCAGATTGTCTCCGTAAACAGGTGAGTGCTGAGGCACATGGTCTTAGTGTTTTTCACTTAAAGGTTTAGTTTGTCTCTGAGATAGTAGATTGTGCCGATGGGAATAAATGGGACGTTTAGGCCTGTGTGTTTCTGCTGCTAATATTAGCATAGCATGTTTCGTAAATTGTGCAGTGGTAAAAGAGAAAAGGCCTTTTGTGACAAATTACAGCACCACACTGCCAAACACAACCACATATTGTCTGTAATGTGAGCAGAACATAGTTTGTACTTTCAGCCTCAACCCGGAGAGAGGAGGCAAAACTAACACAGCTAACGTCTCTGCTCGTTAAAGAGCTCCGAACACTAAAAGCTTCACTTCCACTCTGATTTCTGTACGACTGAGTGAGGCTGTGACCTGTCAATTATGACAGACATCACATTATCTTCCACTGTAGCTCCTCTCTAAATAGTGTGTGCGTGTGATCATGCTGTGCTGAAACATTTTAGCTATCACACACTGTTATTGTTATTGTGTGTGTGAATGAAAGAGAGAGAGAGATTGCAGGACTTGACATAAACCAATTTGCCCCACTGGCCACAGGGCCAGTAGAATTTAGAAGTTAGTGGCCCACAGTGTAGGAGCACTGGCCCATGGTTTTGCGTGCGAGAGTTCATGATATTCCACCTTGAAATCCTGCAAATAAAACAGCCTACATAACATAAACCAATCCAGAAAAAAAACATAAAATAGTCTATGGACCATGAAGTAAAAAAAATAGAATTTATCAGAGGGCATTCTCAAGTGTAAGAAAAATAAAGTGACTCACATAAAATTTAGAGGGCATTTCTTAAGCAACCCTCAGAGTTGGCTAACTCACAGTCAGAAATGTAACATACAGATGTAGGTCCATATCAAAACTAAAACGTATGCCTTGTCTGGATTGGAGTTATACGAGGTCTGTCCAGAAAGTATCGTACCTTTTTATTTTTTTCAAAAACTATATGGATTTGAATCACGTGTGATTACATCAGCCAAGCTGGAACCTTCGTGCTCATGCGTGAGTTTTTCCACGCCTGTCGGTTGCGTCATTCGCCTGTGGGCAGGCTTTGAGTGAGCACTGCTCCACCCCTCTCGTCGTCGTTTCATTGCGAGGAAATGGCGGAATGATTTGGGCTTTTTTTCCATCAGAATTTTTTCAGAAACTGTTGGAGACAGGCAGCTGGAAACCATTTGAAAAATTTTGATGGCTTTCGGTGAAAATGTTAAGGGCTTGGCAGAGATTAAGGAGTGTTACTATCGCTTTAAGGATGGCCCACAATGGCGCACGGCGCGCCGCGCTCCGAGCTGCGACGACAGGCAGAAACCACCAGATCATTTCTAAATGGATGGCTCTGTGGATCCGGGACCGTCCTGTGCAATTTCTCTGGTTATCTTAAGAGCTGGACATCAGCCATTTTCCGGCAGATTTCACTTTTAACAAGAGATTTTGTCATGGAAAGCCGCGCGGATGCTTCGCGTGTCACGACGGCAAGCAAGACAAAGAACACCTCCGTTTCGGCATGTCAAAGGACAAGTTGGGACATGCCTATCTCGGCTTACAGTGCTTACCAGTCAAGTGAGTATAAGAGAAATTGTGGAGAGCTGGGCATTGTTGAGCCCTGGATTGTCCTCCTGTGCTGAAACATTTGAGCTTTTAAGGTGCCCATATATTGTTGTTGTTGTTATTATTGTGTGTGTGTGTGTTAACATTATGTTAACAAAACGGAACGGAAGGGGGGCAGCTTTTGAAAATTTAAAGCTTAAGCTTATTAATTCCGAGCAGACTCGCAGCAAAGAGCCGCGCATCATTTGAATCTGTGACAAAGGAACAGAGGATGATTCTCGTTTGTTGACTGCAACAAGACAACAGTCCCAGTAAATGACTTTAATACACACAAAAATGACTCATGATATTTTAATGGCTTTGAGAGCGGTTAAGAAGTGGACTTGCCGCTTCTGAAGAGCAGCAAATCAAAGAGCCACGAGCCATTGAATCGAAGCATTGCTTCAGTGATTCACGCTTCAAACTGGAGTCGTGCTGCAGAAACGGTCGATTACACGGTCCAAAATAAGCGTAACGCTCCAAAATGATATGGTAACGGGCCGTAACGCCTGTTACGATAGCTCGCTAGCTGGCGCGAGGCTAATGTGAAGTGTGTGCGCTTGTGAGTGGTTTGTGACAGTGGAGGGGCTGCTCGGTAGGGACAAACACTGCGATAGAAGTCAGAAAGAGTGATAGAAGTCAGTCTCCAAACACAAGCAGCTACAAAAAAACCCCACCAGAAATAGAAGCTCGATTTGTCGCTAGGCGTTTTTAACAAAGAAAATGCCGCTAAGAGGATTAGGAAAGTCTCCGGTTCAACTCAGAAAAGAATGAAAATGCTCCCACGGATGTTTACACCAAAAGATCACTGATTCGCTCATTTTGCTGTCAATCAAAAAGGAATTCAGCCTAAGACAGATCATCCAATCATCATGCAGAAGCTGAGTGTCTGGGCCAGCCGAGGCCAGCCCACTGCCCCATAGACGCTGAGCGTCCGATGGGCGGGACAAAGCCCAGCATTTATCCAATGACTCATCTCGTTTTGCTGCATGCATTGTTTCGCTATTAAAGCACTCTTAAAGCACTGTGAAGCTGCGAGAATGAATGAGAGGAAAGCCGCGTCGTTACCAGTGATAAGAAGCTGATTCTGAACAAAAGTTGAGTGCATATTTAGTCAATGACATGTACACACAACAGTATATATTTGATCAGTTATTTTTTGACATTTTAGGGGAAGCTGAGCTTCCCTTGCAGTCTTAGAGCAATCGCCTCTGAGACGGCGAACTATGGGGGCGGTGACGAACACATTTAAGCAGGGGTGTAAGCAGCTCTCAGTTGAATGGAGTCAGAGCTCCATCTACTGGACAAATGGTGCAAGGACATTTTACATTGCCGACACATTATTTCAGTAACTGTTCTGTTTGAGAATTTATCGGCAAAATTTCGGCCGACGGTGAGTACTTTGAAAAGGGCTTATATCGGCCGATAATATCGGCTGGCCGATGTATTGGTCGGGCTCTAATATACACACTAGTTTTATTATTATTATTTTATTATTACTTCTGTTTTGTCACTTGATTTTTAAATGGACCACAATGGAAATAAGTATTTTCACTTTCTTGTGTCATCCATGTATTTTTAACATCTTTACAATTATATTATGTCCTTAAATTGAACTTACAAAAAAATGAGGTATGCACTCACACTTTTAATATATAGATGAGTTACCGCCGCCTGCTGGAATGGCGTGTGAGTCCAGAATGTAGTTAGCAACGTTAGCTAATATCCATAGCTTCTCCAAAGCTATTAGTCCTATCAGTGTTCCACTTTGGTGGTGTTCATCCTTGACCCAAAAGACGTAAGCATACCAAACTGCAAATGTTAAATGGGACATTCAGCCAGCAGAAGGTCTCCTCCACAGCTTCAATCTCTTGATGGAGTTTGCGGAGACACTTTCCTCACATTTTGGAGAGTAGATATATCCTCTTCTTTCTTCTGAACTTGATGTTTTCAGGGTTAGAAAATTCCACTTGTCCGGGGACATCGACTAGTAGACATAGACTTTTGACCTATGTCTAGTTGATATTTTCCCCTGCTAGACATATGTCTAGTTAAAAATCTTGTCAGTCTAGTGATTAAGTGCTTGACAAGACCAACTGTTATTTTTAATCTTGCACCTTAAATAACTGAGCCGTTGTTCAGAGAGTACAATGGCCCATGCTGTGCCACTCAGTCAAACCACTGACTTCATGAATGAAGCTCAGTCAACAAAGGAGAATTGTGTGGTGTCATGATTTACCTCAACAACCATAAAATCTTGATCATACTAGGCTGAGAAGCAATAGATATAATTGTTGCCTAAAAAAAATCAGAGCTATTATAGAGCTTACACAGCTATATGGGCTGCATAAGAAGAGCACAAGGCCAGAATTACAGAGCGAAGTTTCAGGCGCACACCATGTTCACATGAATGCAGAGGATCATGGAAGCAAATGTGTATTACATTACATACATTCAACACAAAATGAAAACATTCTATTATGTCATAGATTTACAAATTGATTGAATACATGCACGTGATGTGAGGATTAATGCTATGCTGAGGCTCGCCGTTGGAGGCTCTGAGCTTTCAAATGCCTGGGGTTACTGCCTTGGACCAGGAGGACCAGTAACAAAATTGGTACTCCTGGTCCTTACCAGTAGGCTCAAAAAGTATTTCCCCAACCCTCCGTTTTGGTGTTCAGCTCCATCTCTGGAAGTCCTGATGTGTATCTGGGTTTACAAGGTCACCTGGACAGCAAATGTTGAAATGTTTGTGATGTGGGACATGTGAATATATTTCTTAAAATGTGAAGAAGCACGAAATAGCGCTGTGCTATTTTCTGTTAGGTCTAATTACTAGATTACTTTTTAAATTAAAATTTTATACATGTGAAGAAATATATTTCTTAAAATGTGAAGAAGCACGAAACAGCGCTGTGCTATTTTCTGTTAGGTCTAATTACTAGATTACTTTTTTAAATTTAAATTTTATACCTGTGAAGAAATATATTTCTTCAAATGTGAAGAAGCACGAAACAGCGCTGTGCTATTTTCTGTTAGGTCTAATTACTAGATTACTTTTTTAAATTTAAATTTTATACCTGTGAAGAAATATATTTCTTAAAATGTGAAGAAGCACGAAACAGTGCTGTGCTATTTTCTGTTAGGTCTGATTACTAGATTACTTTTTTAAATTTAAATTTTATACCTGTGAAGAAATATATTTCTTAAAATGTGAAGAAGCACGAAACAGTGCTGTGCTATTTTCTGTTAGGTCTGATTACTAGATTACTTTTTTAAATTTAAATTTTATACATGTGAAGAAATATATTTCTTAAAATGTGAAGAAGCACGAAACAGTGCTGTGCTATTTTCTGTTAGGTCTGATTATTAGATTACTTTTTAAATTTAAATTTTATTAACTAAGTTATATAAATATATATTTGGTAGTGGACATCATACCGAGATCCACCATTAGAATCTTCCCGAATCAGAAGCCGTGGGCGGATAAAACTGTCCGTGACGCTCTGAAAGCCCACACTGGTGCCTACAACTCAGGACTCGTCATCGGGGACATGATGGCATATAAGGCAGCTACTTATGCTGTCAGGAACACTGTCAAGGAAGCCAAATGCCGTTATGTTGCGAGGCTGGAGCAGCAAATGGATACTAACAATCCCAGAGCACTGTGGCAAGGACTACTCACCATCACTGACTATAAAGCGCCACGCTCACCCTGCCATGTGCGCCAACGCTTCACTTGCTGAGGAGCTCAACCACTTTTTGCTCGCTTCAGGTCAGACTGCGGATAGGAGGTGGTGCTCCCGGCCGAGGGAGAGAAGATGCTCACTGTGACGGACCTGGGGGTGTGGAAGATGTTTAAAGGAGTGAACACCAGAAAGGCAGCGGGACCTGTTTACAACTATATTTAACCTCTCCCTCTCTCAGTGCGTGATTCCCAGCTGCTTTAAAAAGGCAGTGGTTGTTCCCGTCCCCAAAACAGCACAGCCACCTAATCCAAATGACTTCCGGCCTATCACCCTCACATCTGTGGTGATGACATTTTTGAAAAGCTGGTCAAGACTTTTATCACCTCCTCCCTGCCACTTGATCTGGATCCTCTGCAGTTTGCCTACTGCAGAGACAGATCAACTGACGATGCCATAACTTTCCTGCTGCACAAAACCCTCGCCCATGTGGACTTGAGAATGGGGAACTACGCCAGAGTGCTCTTTGTGGATTACAGCTCAGCGTTTAATACCATTGTCCCCTCCAGACTGGTCACTAAGCTGTGTAATCTCGGTCTGAGCTCCTCCTTCAGTACTGACGATACAGCCATCATTGGACTAATCTCCCACAATAAGGAGGAGACCTATAGGAAGGAGGTCTCCCATCTGGAGAGTTGGTCCCGGAAAAATAACCTCCTGCTGAACATCAGCAAAACTAAAGAACTGACTGTGGACTTCAGAAGAAAGCAGCAGAGTGACATCCATCCACTCTATATAGGGGGTCCGAGGTGGAGAGGGTGGAGAGTTTTAAATATCTTGGCGTGACCATCTCACAGGACTCGTCTTGGTCACGCCACATTAACCGGACAGTGAAGAAGGCCAGGCAGCGTCTGTTCTTCCTCAGGCGCCTTAGAGACTTTCGACTCCCCCCCAGAGTGCTCAGAAATTTTTATACCTGTACCATCGAGAGCATTCTGTGTGGGAGTATCATCACTTGGATGGGCAGTTGCACCAAACAGGACTTCTCTGCCCTTAAGAGAGTAGTCCGCTGTACAGAGATGACTATCAGAACTGCGCTGCCTGACCTGCATGACATTTACGCTAAAAGATGCAGGTGGAGGGCAGAGAAGATCCTCAGCCTGCCCCATAACCCTGGACATTCCCTCCTCTCTCGGTTGCCATCTGGTCGTCGGTTCCATTGCTTGAGAACCAATACCGAGAGGATGAGGAAAAGCTTCTTCCCCCCAGGCCATTCGTTTATTGAATTTGAAATAGGGAATTCATTTTTCAGTTTTTCTTGCATATTTAATCCCCCTATTACATTTTGCATAACCCCCCTGACCCCCCTCATCTGGATATTTGTACATCTGTAAATAATATTTTGTGTGTGTGTGTGTGTGTGTGTGTGTATATATATTGCGAGCTGTACAAGAAGTTGAATAGTAAGGAAGGAGAAAAGGACTTGTACCGATTGGCCAGACAAAGGGACAGAGCTGGAAAAGATGTGCAGCAGGTTAGGGTGGTAAAAGATGCATATGGTGATGTGCTGACAAGTGAGGAGTGTTTGCTGAGGATGCTGAGGATGGAGCCACCAGGCAGGAGGAGAAGAGGGAGGCCAAAGAGGAGGTTCATGGATGTGCTGAGAGAGGACATGCAGGTGGTTGGTGTGACAGAGGAAGATACAGAGGACAGGGTGAGATGGAAACGATTGATCTGCTGTGGTGACCCCTAACGGGAACAGCCGAAAGACAAAGAAGAAGATATATATATATATATTTGAAGAGTTTCAGTCAGGTTTTAGAATTCATCATAGTACAGAAACAACATTAGTGAAGGTTACAAATGATCTTCTTATGGCCTCAGACATTGGACTCATCTCTGTGCTTGTCCTGTTAGACCTCAGTGCTGCTTTTGATACTGTTGACCATAAAATTTTATTACAGAGATTAGAGCATGCCATAGGTATTAAAGGCACTGCGCTGCAGTGGTTTGAATCATATTTATCTAATAGACTATATTTTGTTCATGTAAATGGGGAGTCTCCTTCACGGACTTTAAGCTTTTTCAAAAAGAAAAGTTTTAAGCCTAATCTTAAAAGTAGAGAGGGTGTCTGTCTCCCTGATACGAATTGGGAGCTGGTTCCACAGGAGAGGAGCCTGAAAGCTGAAGGCTCTGCCTCCCATTCTACTCTTACAAACCCTAGGAACTACAAGTAAGCCTGCAGTCTGAGAGCGAAGCGCTCTATTGGGGTGATATGGTACTATGAGGTCCCTAAGATAAGACGGGACCTGATTATTCAAAACCTTATAAGTAAGAAGAAGAATTTTAATTCTAGAATAGAATTAAACACCTCCGTGTTGATAACCATTTGTAAAATCCAGGCGGCGTTTGATGGCTTTCAGTGGAGTGAGTATATGAGAAATTGTTTAACAGCTGGACATGTTCCAACTTGTCCTTAAGGCTTCCAACAGAGGTGTTTTTCCTGTGGCGGAGCGTCGCGGTGGCTGCGAGCCGACGCGCGGACCCGTCCGCACGTCTTTCATTAAAAAAATCTCCTTTAACAGTGGAATATCTGGATAAAATGCTGAAACCGTCTTCTTCTGAAACTTCTCTGTTCTCTCACGACGTCCTGGATCAATAGAGCCTGAAATGTGTAGGTTTTCAGCTTGAAAGAAGAAGAAGAAGAAGAAGAAGAATTTTAATTCTAGAATAGAATTAAAATTCTTCTTCTTAAACACGAAGCCAATGAAGAGAGGCCAATATGGGTGAAATATGCTCTCTCCTTCTAGTCCCCGTCAGTACTCTAGCTGCAGCATTTTGAATTAACTGAAGGCTTTTCAGGGAACTTTTAGGACAACCTGATAATAATAAATTACAATAGTGCAGACTAGAGGAAATAAATGCATAAATTAGTCTTTCAGCATCACTCTGAGACAAGACCTTTCTAATTTTAGAGATATTGCACAAATGCAAAAAAGCAGTCCTACATATTTGCTTAATATGCGCATTGAATAACATATCATGATCAAAAATGACTCCAAGATTTCTCACAGTATTACTAGAGGTCAGGGTAATGCCATCCAGAGTAAGGATCTGGTTAGACACCATGTTTCTAAGATTTGTGGGGCCAAGTACAATAACTTCAGTTTATCTGAGTTTAAAAGCAGGAAATTAGAGGTCATCCATGTCTTTATGTCTGTAAAACAATCCTGCAGTTTAGCTAATTGGTGTGTGTCCTCTGGCTTCATGGATAGATAAAGCTGGGTATCATCTGCGTAACAATGAAAATTTAAGCAATGCTTTCTAATAATACTGCCTAAGGGAAGCATGTATAAAGTGAACAAAGTCGGTCCTGTGTGTGTGTATATATACATATATGTCTGTGTGTGTGTGTATATATATATATATATATATATATATATGTATGTGTGTGTATGTGTATATATTTATGCGTGTGTATATATATATATATATATATATATATATATATATATATACGAGGGCTGTCCATAAAGTATAGGTCCTTTTTATTTTTTTCAAAAACTATATGGATTTCATTCATATGTTTTTACGTCAGACATGCATGAACCCTCGTGCGCATGCGTGAGTTTTTCCACGCCTGTCGGTGACGTCATTCACCTGTGAGCACTCCTTGTGGGAGGAGTTGTCCAGCCCCTCGTCGGAATTCCTTTGTCTGAGAAGTTGCTGAGAGACTGGCGCTTTGTTTGATCAAAATTTTTTCTAAACCTGTGAGACACATCGAAGTGGACACGGTTCGAAAAATTAAGCTGGTTTTCAGTGAAAATTTTAACGGCTGATGAGAGATTTTGAGGTGACACTGTCGCTTTAAGGACTTCCCACGGTGCGAGACGTCGCGCTGCGCTCTCAGGCGGCGTCATCAGCCTGTTCAAGCTGAAAACCTCCACATTTCAGGCTCTATTGATCCAGGACGTCGTGAGAGAACAGAGAAGTTTCAGAAGAAGTTGGTTTCAGCATTTTATCTAGATATTCCACTGTTTAAGGAGATTTTTTTAATGAAAGACGTGCGGACGGGTCCGCGCGTCGGGACGCAGCCGGCGCGGAGCGGCGGCACAGGAAAAACACCTCCGTGTTGATAACCATTTGTAAAATCCAGGCGGCGTTTGATGGCTTTCAGTGGAGTGAGTATATG
>NW_022986240.1:114619-116340 GCF_902500255.1 Thalassophryne amazonica | reverse complement strand
CATATGGATGTCGACTCACGGTGTAATTTTAGCGTCACACAGACGGCGTATCGATATCGACTCATTGAGTCGTTTTAGCGTCACATAGACGGCGTATCGAAGTCAACTCATGGAGTCATTTTAGCGTCACACAGACGGCGTATGGATGTCGACTCACGGAGTCATTTTAGCGCCACACAGACGACGTATCGATGTCGACTCATGGAGTCATTTTAGCATCACACAGACGACATATCCATGTCGACTCACTGAGTCCTTTTAGCATCACACAGATGGCGAATGGATGTCGACTCACAGAGTCATTTTAGCGTCACACAGATGGCGTATCGATGTCAACTCACGGAGTGATTTTAGTGTCACACAGACGATGTATCGATGTCGACTCATAGAGTCATTTTAGCGTCACACAGACGGCGTATTGATGTCGACTTGTGAAGTCATTTCAGTGACACACAGACGGAGTATGGATGTCGATTCACGGAGTCATTTTAGCGTCACACAGACGACGTATCAATGTTGACTCACTGAGTCATAATAGCGCCACACAGACGGCGTATTGATGAGGACTCACAGAGTCATTTTAGCGTCACACAGACGGCGTATGGATGTCGACTCACGGAGTCATTTTAGTGATCACACAGACGGTGTATCAATGTCGACTCACGGAGTCATTTTACCTTCACACAAACGTTATATCGATGTCTACTCACTGAGTCATTTTAGCATCTCACACACACGGTGTATCAATGTCGACTCACTGAGTCATTTTAAGCGTCACACAAAACGGCGTATCGATGTCGACTCATGGAGTCAGTTTAGCTTCACACAGACTGCGTATTGATGTCGACTCATAGAGTCATTTTAGCGTCACACAGACGACGTATCAATGTCGACTCACGGAGTCATTTTAGCGTTACACAGATGGCGTATTTATGTCGACTCATGAAGTCATTTAAGTGTCACACAGACAGCATATGGATGTCGACTCACGGTGTAATTTTAGCGTCACACAGACGGTGTATCGATGTCGACTCACTGAGTCATTTTAGCGTCACACAGACAGCATATCGATGTCGACTCACAGAGATAATTTTAGCGTCTCACAGACAGTATATCGATGTGGACTCATGTAGTCATTTTAGCGTCACCAGACGGCGTATGGATGTGGACTCATGGAGTTATTTATGTCAAGGATTTATATAGTCATGCTCTTATTATCATTTATTTCTTTAGTTTATGCTTATATTATTATTATTTATTTTCGTTATAGTTTATGGCTTATTATTTTCCTCTTTTGTGAGAAGAGGAGATTTTAGAAAGAAAGACTTGTTGTCTGCATTCTTCATGAG
The DNA here is from genome assembly GCF_902500255.1 of Thalassophryne amazonica. Taxonomy (NCBI): domain Eukaryota; kingdom Metazoa; phylum Chordata; class Actinopteri; order Batrachoidiformes; family Batrachoididae; genus Thalassophryne; species Thalassophryne amazonica. Next base: position 114,991 of record NW_022986240.1, on the reverse strand, counting down.
TGAGCAAACTATTTTTCATTTTATCCTGCTTGTGGAGCTGCAAGGTTCATGTTGCAGGAATGGAAGGTTCCAGCAGTCCACCTTGGTCCCAATATCTCCCTCTTGCAGACATGACTCATGTGTAAACCTCTCCCGACTGTCCTTGTTTGTTTTTTCTCATGTTGAACTAAATAAAAAGGCTGGGCCAGAGGAGGAGATTTTAGGAGAGCTTTGTGGCTGAGCGCTTGCGGGCTGCTTCATTGTTCTCCTCCTCTGCGCAGAGCAAAATGTATGTGTGTTTGTCCTCTCTCTGAACTGGTTTCTTTTCGGTGTTTGTGCCTCTCATTTCTTTGGGAACAGGGTGCAAACCCAACAGTTTTTTCTTGGCGCCCA
>NW_022986240.1:91281-114519 GCF_902500255.1 Thalassophryne amazonica | reverse complement strand
TTTTAAACTCAGATAAAACTGAAGTTATTGTACTTGGCCCCACAAATCTTAGAAACATGGTGTCTAACCAGATCCTTACTCTGGATGGCATTACCCTGACCTCTAGTAATACTGTGAGAAATCTTGGAGTCATTTTTGATCATGATATGTTATTCAATGCGCATATTAAGCAAATATGTAGGACTGCTTTTTTGCATTTGCGCAATATCTCTAAAATTAGAAAGGTCTTGTCTCAGAGTGATGCTGAAAGACTAATTTATGCATTTATTTCCTCTAGTCTGGACTATTGTAATTCATTATTATCAGGTTGTCCTAAAAGTTCCCTGAAAAGCCTTCAGTTAATTCAAAATGCTGCAGCTAGAGTACTGACGGGGACTAGAAGGAGAGAGCATATTTCACCCATATTGGACTCTCTTCATTGGCTTCCTGTTTAAGAAGAAGAATTTTAATTCTATTCTAGAATTAAAATTCTTCTTCTTCTTCTTCTTTCAAGCTGAAAACCTCCACATTTCAGGCTCTATTGATCCAGGACGTCGTGAGAGAACAGAGAAGTTTCAGAAGAAGACGGTTTCAGCATTTTATCCAGATATTCCACTGTTAAAGGAGATTTTTTTAATGAAAGACGTGCGGACGGGTCCGCGCGTCGCGCACCACCGCGACGCTCCGCCACAGGAAAACACCTCTGTTGGAAGCCTTAAGGACAAGTTGGAACATGTCCAGCTGTTAAACAATTTCTCATATACTCACTCCACTGAAAGCCATCAAACGCCGCCTGGATTTTACAAATGGTTATCAACACGGAGGTGTTTAATTCTATTCTAGAATTAAAATTCTCTTCTTACTTATAAGGTTTGAATAATCAGGTCCCGTCTTATCTTAGGGACCTCATAGTACCATATCACCCCAATAGAGCGCTTCGCTCTCAGACTGCAGGCTTACTTGTAGTTCCTAGGGTTTGTAAGAGTAGAATGGGAGGCAGAGCCTTCAGCTTTCAGGCTCCTCTCCTGTGGAACCAGCTCCCAATTCGGATCAGGGAGACAGACACCCTCTCTACTTTTAAGATTAGGCTTAAAACTTTTCTTTTTGAAAAAGCTTAAAGTCTGTGAAGGAGACTCCCCATTTACATGAACAAAATATAGTCTATTAGATAAATATGATTCAAACCACTGCAGCGCAGTGCCTTTAATACCTATGGCATGCTCTAATCTCTGTAATAAAATTTTATGGTCAACAGTATCAAAAGCAGCACTGAGGTCTAACAGGACAAGCACAGAGATGAGTCCAATGTCTGAGGCCATAAGAAGATCATTTGTAACCTTCACTAATGTTTTTCTGTACTATGATGAATTCTAAAACCTGACTGAAACTCTTCAAATATATATATATCTTCTTCTTTGTCTTTCGGCTGTTCCCGTTAGGGGTCACCACAGCAGATCAATCGTTTCCATCTCACCCTGTCCTCTGTATCTTCCTCTGTCACACCAACCACCTGCATGTCCTCTCTCAGCACATCCATGAACCTCCTCTTTGGCCTCCCTCTTCTCCTCCTGCCTGGTGGCTCCATCCTCAGCATCCTTCTCCCTATATACCCTGGGTCCCTCCTCTGCACATGTCAAAACCATCTCAATCTCGCCTCTCTGACTTTGTCTCCAAACCGTCCCACCTGAGCTGTCCCTCTGATATGTTCATTCCTAATCTTGTCCATTCTTGTCACTCCCAAAGAGAATCTCAACATCTTCAGCTCTGCCACCTCTAGCTCCGCCTCCTGCCTTTTTGTTAGTGCCACCGTCTCTAAACCGTATAACATAGCTGGTCTCACTACTGTTTTGTAAACTTTCCCCTTCACTCTTGCTGATATTCTTCGGTCACAAATCACTCCTGCCACCTTTCTCCACCCACTCCACCCTGCCTGCACTCTTCTTCACCTCTCTACCACACTCTCCATTACTTTGAACAGTTGACCCCCAAATATTTAAACTGATCTACTTTCACCACCTTCTACTCCTTGTAACTGCACTATTCCACTGGGCTCCCTCTCATTCACACACATGTACCAGTCTTGTTTCTCTACTGACTTTCATTCCCCTTTTCTCCAAAGCATATCTCCACTTCTCCAGACTAGACTCAACTTGCTCTCTACTCTCACTACAGATCACAATGTCATCTGCAAACATCATAGTCCATGGGAACTCCTGTCTGATCTCATCCGTCAACCGTCCATCACCACTGCAAAGAAGAAAGGACTCAGAGCTGATCCTTGCTGTAATCCCACCTCCACCTTGAATGAGTGTCATTCCGACTGCACATCTCACCGCTGTCACACTATTCTTGTACATGCCCTGCACTACCCTAACATACTTCTCTGCCACTCCAGACTTCCTCATACAATAAGACAACTCTTCTCTTTGCACCCTATCATAAGCTTTTTCTAAGTCCACAAAAACGCAATGTAACTCTTTCTGGCCTTCTCTGTACTTCAACAGTATTCTCAGAGCAAACATTGCATCTGTAGTGCTCTTTCTCGGCATGAAACCATATTGCTGCTCACAGATCTTCACCTGTTTTCTAAGCCTAGCTTCTACTACTCTTTCCCATAACTTCATGCTGTGGCTGATCAGCTTTATGCCTCTGTAGTTACTGTAACTCTACACATCACCCTTGTTCTTGAAAATAGGAACCAGCACACTTTGTTTCCACTCCTCAGGCATCCTCTCATTTTCCAAGATTTTATTAAACAATCTGGTTAGAAACTCTACTGCCATCTCTCCTAGACATTTCCATGCCTCCACTGGAATGTCATCTGGACCAGCTGCCTTTCCACTCTTCATCCTCTTCATAGCAGCCCTCGCTTCTTCCTTGCTAATCTCTTGTACTACCTGATTTACTCTCACCACATCATCCAGCCTTTTCTCTCGCTCATTTTCTTTATTCATCAGTGTTTCAAAATATTCCCTCCACCTTCTCAGCAAACACTCCTCACTTGTCAGCACATCACCATATGCATCTTTTACCACCCTAACCTGCTGCACATCCTTTCCAGCTCTGTCCCTTTGTCTGGCCAATCGGTACAAGTCCTTTTCTCCTTCCTTACTATTCAACTTCTTGTACAGCTCGCAATATATATATATACACACACACACACACACAAAATATTATTTACAGATGTACAAATATCCAGATGAGGGGGGTCAGGGGGGTTATGCAAAATGTAATAGGGGGATTAAATATGCAAGAAAAACTGAAAAATGAATTCCCTATTTCAAATTCAATAAACGAATGGCCTGGGGGGAAGAAGCTTTTCCTCATCCTCTCGGTATTGGTTCTCAAGCAATGGAACCGACGACCAGATGGCAACCGAGAGAGGACGGAATGTCCAGGGTTATGGGGCAGGCTGAGGATCTTCTCTGCCCTCGACCTGCATCTTTTAGCGTAAATGTCATGCAGGTCAGGCAGCGCAGTTCTGATAGTCATCTCTGTACAGCGGACTACTCTCTTAAGGGCAGAGAAGTCCTGTTTGGTGCAACTGCCCATCCAAGTGATGATACTCCCACACAGAATGCTCTCGATGGTACAGGTATAAAATTTCTGAGCACTCTGGGGGGGAGTCGAAAGTCTCTAAGGCGTCTGAGGAAGAACAGACGCTGCCTGGCCTTCTTCACTGTCCGGTTAATGTGGCGTGACCAAGACGAGTCCTGTGAGATGGTCACGCCAAGATATTTAAAACTCTCCACCCTCTCCACCTCGGACCCCCTATATAGAGTGGATGGATGTCACTCTGCTGCTTTCTTCTGAAGTCCACAGTCAGTTCTTTAGTTTTGCTGATGTTCAGCAGGAGGTTATTTTTCCGGGACCAACTCTCCAGATGGGAGACCTCCTTCCTATAGGTCTCCTCCTTATTGTGGGAGATTAGTCCAATGATGGCTGTATCATCAGTACTGAAGGAGGAGCTCAGACCAAGATTACACAACTTAGTGACCAGTCTGGAGGGGACAATGGTATTAAACGCTGAGCTGTAATCCACAAAGAGCACTCTGGCGTAGTTCCCCATTCTCAAGTCCACATGGGCGAGGGTTTTGTGCAGCAGGAAAGTTATGGCATCGTCAGTTGATCTGTCTCTGCGGTAGGCAAACTGCAGAGGATCCAGATCAAGTGGCAGGGAGGAGGTGATAAAAGTCTTGACCAGCTTTTCAAAAATGTCATCACCACAGATGTGAGGGTGATAGGCCGGAAGTCATTTGGATTAGGGGGCTGTGCTGTTTTGGGGACGGGAACAACCACTGCCTTTTTAAAGCAGCTGGGAATCACGCACTGAGAGAGGGAGAGGTTAAATATAGTTGTAAACAGGTCCCGCTGCCTTTCTGGTGTTCACTCCTTTAAACATCTTCCACACCCCCAGGTCTGTCACAGTGAGCATCTTCTCTCCCTCGGCCGGGAGCACCACCTCCTATCCGCAGTCTGACTTGAAGCGAGCAAAAAAGTGGTTGAGCTCCTCAGCAAGTGAAGCGTTGGCGCACATGGCGGGTGAGCGTGGCGCTTTATAGTCAGTGATGGTGAGTAGTCCTTGCCACAGTGCTCTGGGATTGTTAGTATCCATTTGCTGCTCCAGCCTCGCAACATAACGGCATTTGGCTTCCTTGACAGTGTTCCTGACAGCATAAGTAGCTGCCTTATATGCCATCATGTCCCCGATGACGAGTCCTGAGTTGTAGGCACCAGTGTGGGCTTTCAGAGCGTCACGGACAGTTTTATCCGCCCACGGCTTCTGATTCAGGAAGATTCTAATGGTGGATCTCGGTATGATGTCCACTACCAAATATATATTTATATAACTTAGTTAATAAAATTTAAATTTAAAAAAGTAATCTAATAATCAGACCTAACAGAAAATAGCACAGCACTGTTTCGTGCTTCTTCACATTTTAAGAAATATATTTCTTCACAGGTATAAAATTTAAATTTAAAAAAGTAATCTAGTAATTAGACCTAACAGAAAATAGCACAGCGCTGTTTCGTGCTTCTTCACATTTGAAGAAATATATTTCTTCACAGGTATAAAATTTAAATTTAAAAAAAGTAATCTAGTAATTAGACCTAACAGAAAATAGCACAGCGCTGTTTCGTGCTTCTTCACATTTTAAGAAATATATTTCTTCACATGTATAAAATTTTAATTTAAAAAGTAATCTAGTAATTAGACCTAACAGAAAATAGCACAGCGCTATTTCGTGCTTCTTCACATTTTAAGAAATATATTCACATGTCCCACATCACAAACATTTCAACATTTGCTGTCCAGGTGACCTTGTAAACCCAGATACACATCAGGACTTCCAGAGATGGAGCTGAACACCAAAACGGAGGGTTGGGGAAATACTTTTTGAGCCTACTGGTAAGGACCAGGAGTACCAATTTTGTTACTGGTCCTCCTGGTCCAAGGCAGTAACCCAGGCATTTGAAAGCTCAGAGCCTCCAACGGCGAGCCTCAGCATAGCATTAATCCTCACATCACGTGCATGTATTCAATCAATTTGTAAATCTATGACATAATAGAATGTTTTCATTTTGTGTTGAATGTATGTAATGTAATACACATTTGCTTCCATGATCCTCTGCATTCATGTGAACATGGTGTGCGCCTGAAACTTCGCTCTGTAATTCTGGCCTTGTGCTCTTCTTATGCAGCCCATATAGCTGTGTAAGCTCTATAATAGCTCTGATTTTTTTAGGCAACAATTATATCTATTGCTTCTCAGCCTAGTATGATCAAGATTTTATGGTTGTTGATGTTGGGAAGGTGTCGTAGCACGGACCCACAACAGGGGGCGCAAATGAACGGACAATAAGTAAGCCAAAAGGTAACAATTTAATGTTGTGATATTACACAACGAAACGTGTCTTAATGTTCACAGTCAATAAACACCAGGTGACGTGTGGGCAGGCTCGAAGATAGAAGACGCCCGACGAGAGAGAAGCCGTGTCCCACACGGCCTCCACCACCAACGGCCTGAAGAACACCGGAGCCGCCAAGTCCCGAGTCCCCAGGTGGCCTCTGTCTTCGGCTGTCGACCCTGGTACTGCTGGCAGAAAACAGAAAGATGATGTGTGAGTGTGAGTCCGCACACTCAGTAATTAACAGTCCAGACCGTTAGGAGGGAGCACCTCCACCTCCAAATCACACACTAGCAGCTCCTGTTACCACTTATCTGGATGGAGTGAGAGGCGAAGACGTCGCTTCTCTCACTGACCGCCAACCCAGCTGAAAGGGCACCACAGGACAACGGCTGCAAACAGATCAGACGTAAGTCACAGTTTAAATTCAGCAGAGAAATTACCTTAGTACTGGTAGTCGATTTCTCGGCGGGGAGGTGGAGTTGCAGTCCGGCTTATATGGTGGTGTAGATGAGTGACAGCTGTCACCTCCTCTGGGTCTGGCGCCCTCTCGTGCTTGGAGCCCGCACTCCAAGCAGGGCGCCCTCTGGTGGTAGTGGGCCAGCAGTACCTCCTCTTCAGCGGCCCACACAACAGTTGAGGTAAATCATGACACCACACAATTCTCCTTTGTTGACTGAGCTTCATTCATGAAGTCAGTGGTTTGACTGAGTGGCACAGCATGGGCCATTGTACTCTCTGAACAACGGCTCAGTTATTTAAGGTGCAAGATTAAAAATAACAGTTGGTCTTGTCAAGCACTTAATCACTAGACTGACAAGATTTTTAACTAGACATATGTCTAGCAGGGGAAAATATCAACTAGACATAGGTCAAAAGTCTATGTCTACTAGTCGATGTCCCCGGACAAGTGGAATTTTCTAACCCTGAAAACATCAAGTCCAGAAGAAAGAAGAGGATATATCTACTCTCCAAAATGTGAGGAAAGTGTCTCCGCAAACTCCATCAAGAGATTGAAGCTGTGGAGGAGACCTTCTGCTGGCTGAATGTCCCATTTAACATTTGCAGTTTGGTATGCTTACGTCTTTTGGGTCAAGGATGAACACCACCAAAGTGGAACACTGATAGGACTAATAGCTTTGGAGAAGCTATGGATATTAGCTAACGTTGCTAACTACATTCTGGACTCACACGCCATTCCAGCAGGCGGCGGTAACTCATCTATATATTAAAAGTGTGAGTGCATACCTCATTTTTTTGTAAGTTCAATTTAAGGACATAATATAATTGTAAAGATGTTAAAAATACATGGATGACACAAGAAAGTGAAAATACTTATTTCCATTGTGGTCCATTTAAAAATCAAGTGACAAAACAGAAGTAATAATAAAATAATAATAATAAAAACTAGTGTGTATATTAGAGCCCGACCAATACATCGGCCAGCCGATATTATCGGCCGATATAAGCCCTTTTCAAAGTACTCACCGTCGGCCGAAATTTTGCCGATAAATTCTCAAACAGAACAGTTACTGAAATAATGTGTCGGCAATGTAAAATGTCCTTGCACCATTTGTCCAGTAGATGGAGCTCTGACTCCATTCAACTGAGAGCTGCTTACACCCCTGCTTAAATGTGTTCGTCACCGCCCCCATAGTTCGCCGTCTCAGAGGCGATTGCTCTAAGACTGCAAGGGAAGCTCAGCTTCCCCTAAAATGTCAAAAAATAACTGATCAAATATATACTGTTGTGTGTACATGTCATTGACTAAATATGCACTCAACTTTTGTTCAGAATCAGCTTCTTATCACTGGTAACGACGCGGCTTTCCTCTCATTCATTCTCGCAGCTTCACAGTGCTTTAAGAGTGCTTTAATAGCGAAACAAAGCATGCAGCAAAACGAGACGAGTCATTGGATAAATGCTGGGCTTTGTCCCGCCCATCGGACGCTCAGCGTCTATGGGGCAGTGGGCTGCCTCGGCTGGCCCCAGACACTCAGCTTCTGCATGATGATTGGATGATCTGTCTTAGGCTGAATTCCTTTTTGATTGACAGCAAAATGAGCGAATCAGTGATCTTTTGGTGTAAACATCCGTGGGAGCATTTTCATTCTTTTCTGAGTTGAACCATTCTGAGTTGAGTCATTTTTGTGTGTATTAAAGTCATTTACTGGGACTGTTGTCTTGTTGCAGTCAACAAACGAGAATCATCCTCCGTTCCTTTGTCACAGATTCAAATGATGCGCGGCTCTTTGCTGCGAGTCTGCTCGGAATTAATAAGCTTAAGCTTTAAATTTTCAAAAGCTGCCCCCCTTCCGTTCCGTTTTGTTAACATAATGTTAACACACACACACACACACAATAATAACAACAACAACAATATATGGGCACCTTAAAAGCTCAAATGTTTCAGCACAGGAGGACAATCCAGGGCTCAACAATGCCCAGCTCTCCACAATTTCTCTTATACTCACTTGACTGGTAAGCACTGAAGCCGAGATAGGCATGTCCCAACTTGTCCTTGACCATGCCGAAACGGAGGTGTTCTTTGTCTTGCTTGCCGTCGTGACACGCGAAGCATCCGCGCGGCTTTCATGACACAATCTCTTGTTAAAAGTGAAATCTGCCGGAAAAATGGCTGATGTCCAGCTCTTAAGATAACCAGAGAAATTGCACAGGACGGTCCCGGATCCACAGAGCCATCCATTTAGAAATGATCTGGTGGTTTCTGCCTGTCGTCGCAGCTCGGAGCGCGGCGCGCCGTGCGCCATTGTGGGCCATCCTTAAAGCGATAGTAACACTCCTTAATCTCTGCCAAGCCCTTAACATTTTCACCGAAAGCCATCAAAATTTTTCAAATGGTTTCCAGCTGCCTGTCTCCAACAGTTTCTGAAAAAATTCTGATGGAAAAAAAGCCCAAATCATTCCGCCATTTCCTCGCAATGAAACGACGACGAGAGGGGTGGAGCAGTGCTCACTCAAAGCCTGCCCACAGGCGAATGACGCAACCGACAGGCGTGGAAAAACTCACGCATGAGCACGAAGGTTCCAGCTTGGCTGATGTAATCACACGTGATTTCAAATCCATATAGTTTTTGAAAAAAATAAAAAGGTACGATACTTTCTGGACAGACCTCGTATAACTCCAATCCAGACAAGGCATACGTTTTAGTTTTGATATGGACCTACATCTGTATGTTACATTTCTGACTGTGAGTAGCCAACTCTGAGGGTTGCTTAAGAAATGCCCTCTAAATTTATGTGAGTCACTTTATTTTTCTTACACTTGAGAATGCCCTCTGATAAATTCTATTTTTTTACTTCATGGTCCATAGACTATTTTATGTTTTTTTTCTGGATTGGTTTATGTTATGTAGGCTGTTTTATTTGCAGGATTTCAAGGTGGAATATCATGAACTCTCGCACGCAAAACCATGGGCCAGTGCTCCTACACTGTGGGCCACTAACTTCTAAATTCTACTGGCCCTGTGGCCAGTGGGGCAAATTGGTTTATGTCAAGTCCTGCAATCTCTCTCTCTCTTTCATTCACACACACAATAACAATAACAGTGTGTGATAGCTAAAATGTTTCAGCACAGCATGATCACACGCACACACTATTTAGAGAGGAGCTACAGTGGAAGATAATGTGATGTCTGTCATAATTGACAGGTCACAGCCTCACTCAGTCGTACAGAAATCAGAGTGGAAGTGAAGCTTTTAGTGTTCGGAGCTCTTTAACGAGCAGAGACGTTAGCTGTGTTAGTTTTGCCTCCTCTCTCCGGGTTGAGGCTGAAAGTACAAACTATGTTCTGCTCACATTACAGACAATATGTGGTTGTGTTTGGCAGTGTGGTGCTGTAATTTGTCACAAAAGGCCTTTTCTCTTTTACCACTGCACAATTTACGAAACATGCTATGCTAATATTAGCAGCAGAAACACACAGGCCTAAACGTCCCATTTATTCCCATCGGCACAATCTACTATCTCAGAGGACAAACTAAACCTTTAAGTGAAAAACACTAAGACCATGTGCCTCAGCACTCACCTGTTTACGGAGACAATCTGCAGATAACTTACCAGCTAGGTGGAGGTGATGCTGTCTGGAACCGGTACATCGAATCCTGTGTCGTATGTTGGGCCGTTTCCGCCGAAGCTTTGTATCGAAGCTTGTATCAAAGCTTGCATGACATCGGAAGCTACGTTTCGAACCTATTGTGGTACGTGCCACACACATATTGTGGTGTATTCAAATATATTACACACGCATACATGCATTGTTAAGACCCTTTCACACCGGAGGTGCTCCCGGTTGCTCCCAGTTGCGCCGTGCGTCATTATGACGACGCCACGTGGAAGGAACTCAGTGCCAAGACGATGCAGCTCGGTGCCACAACAGCACGAGGGCTGATGATTCCTGCTGTGTTTCGTTGTTCCCGCAGTATAATCACACAGGATTGTGGTTATACCGTGTACTTAATGCAGTAAAAACTACATGCTGAGGAAAAAAAAAAAAAAAAAAAAGCCGAATGACTGCCAGAAATATCCAGTGAAAGTCCGGACATCTCTAGTCCACTCATGGACGTTCGTTCACGCGCGCACATGTGAACAATTAAAAGAAAAAAAAGTGTGGCTCCAGGCATTAGTTCCTTGTTCTCTGCTCAAACTCTCACATCACAGTTAAAAAAGGTACAAAAAGGACATAAGTCCTTAGAGAGGACATGTTAACATCAAATAGAAATCCAGACATCTCCACATTCGCTTGAAGGTTCGTTCGCGCGCGCGCGTATCTCGCGGTCAAAGGAGGAAAGAAGAAAAAAAATTGTCTGCAGGCAGTTAGTTCCTTTCTCTCCTCAAACTCTCTTATCACAGTTAAAAAAGGACATAAGTCCAGGACATGTCAACATCAAATTGAACTCCAGACATCTCCACATTTGCTTTAAAGGACGGTGCGTGAACGCACGCTTGCGCGCGCATCTCGCGGTCAAAGAAGGAAAGAACAGACAGCAAAAAACAGCTCACGACTTCCAAGGGCAGCGACGTGTGTACTGTGTTCAGAAAACAGACTGGATGAGAGGCAGAAAATGAGGAGATTTAAAGTTTAGAGTGAGGGGGAGCAACTGGCAGCACCTGGCAGCCAAACTCGGAGAGACAGCAGGTGTATTTTGCGGCAGCAGCATCTTGTCTCAGCACTTCCTGTGGCATCTGCGTGTGTTCCGGCAGCTGCCGCCCTTTTACGTTGGCAGCTGCCGCCCTTTTACGTTGGCAGCTGCCGCCCTTTTGCGCTGGCAGCTGCCGCCCTTTTACGTTGGCAGCTGCCGCCCTTTTGCGTTGGCAGCTGCCGCCCTTTTACGTTGGCAGCTGCCGCCCTTTTACGTTGGCAGCTGCCGCCCTTTTGCGCTGGCAGCTGCCGCCCTTTTACGTTGGCAGCTGCCGCCCTTTTTCGTTGGCAGCTGCCGCCCTTTTGCGTTGGCAGCTGCCGCCCTTTTGCGTTGGCAGCTGCCGCCCTTTTACGTTGGCAGCTGCCGCCCTTTTACGTTGGCAGCTGCCGCCCTTTTGCGCTGGCAGCTGCCGCCCTTTTGCGCTGGCAGCTGCCGCCCTTTTTCGTTGGCAGCTGCCGCCCTTTTGCGCTGGCAGCTGCCACCCTTTTGCGCTGGCAGCTGCCGCCCTTTTGCGTTGGCAGCTGCCGCCCTTTTTCGTTGGCATCTTTATGTGCCAGCGCACAGTTGATCTATTTATTTCAGACATGTAAAAGCATAAGCAGACCAGAGATGAAAAATATAGATACAAGTATCAAAAAAAGCTGGCATCCATATACTGTCACGGCAGCTGCTGCTGTTTTTATATTTCTTGCAGCACTTCCGGTGGCATCTTAATGTGCCGGGGCACATGCTGGCGTTTTCTGTTTTATTTATTCATTTAATTATTTATGTCAGACTTGTACATGTAAATACTTTAACAGATCATAGCTGAAAAAAATAAAAGGAGGATAAGTAAAAATCAGATCTAACCATCGATACAACACAAAAAAAAAAGTCTGTGTGACATGGAAATCCTGTAAATATAACAAAAAAACAGAAAGAAAAACAGTGTTGAATTGACAGCAATAGTTGCACAGATTTTATCTTCAAAACAGGCAATTAACAGCTTATCTGTTCCATATATTGTAATTGTTAACATGCAAAAGCAAACATTTATGTTCCATTGTAATAATTATTATTTAATAAGTTGTAGATGGATGGATCGCGCGGCAGCTGCCGGAACACACGCAGATGCCACAGGAAGTGCTGAGACAAGATGCCACTGCCGCAAAATGCACCTGCCCTTGCCGCAAACTCGCAGCACAACGAGACGTCATCAGGCGCAAGCCCACACAGTAATTAACCGGCAATTAACTCACCGAGGGCAGGAGTTAGCGCCGCAGCTAGCACTCCCAGCGCAACATTTAGCATCCAGCCACCTGAGCCCTTTGATTTTTCCAAACCTCATGAATGGACAAAGTGGGTTCGTCGCTTCGAGAGATTTCGTCAGGCAAGTAATCTGTCTGCAAGCTCGGAGGAGAATCAAGTCAACACTCTAATATATTGTATGGGAGATGAAGCAGATGACGTCCTGAGAGGCCTAAAACTGCGCCAGGCAGACCAGCGGGACTACACCAAAGTGAGTGATGGCTTCCACAACTTTTTCAGAGTAAAGAAAAATGTAGTCTACGAGCACGCATGGTTCAGTATGCGCAGACAAGAGCCAAACAAGACTGTTGATGCATTTGTTACAGCCCTGCATGCATTAGCAGAGCACTGCAACCATGGGACGCTCCATGATGAGCTAATAAGAGACAGAATAGTCGTGGGCTTGGCCGATACGAGGCTATCTGAGCGCATGTAGATGGAAAAGGACTTGGACTTGGAAAAAGCTGTGAATTTGGCCAGACAATCAGAAGAAATCAAAAAGCAGCAGTCAGCTTTGAGGAGTGAAACAAACGTGATGCAAATAAATGCAATCTCAGTGGACAGAGTGGTCAAAACGAAACAACAGTTTGACAAAACAAAGTCTAACAAGTTCAAACCCAAAAATGTAAAAAAAAGCACACCAACAACAGTACACCAAAAAACAAGTGCTATAAGTGTGGTGGTGCTTCACACCCACAACATGAATGCCCTGCCAATGTTGCAAAATGCCATTTCTGTGGGAAGAAAGGTCACTACCAGCAGGTCTGCAGGCAAAATAAGGCGGTGCAAAGTATTGAGGAGGAGGAAGAAGAGCAAGGGTTCTTCCTTGGATCAGTGTCCACCAACAGCCAGGCATGGACAGCCAACATACAGGTGGGACACACTGAAATGACTTTCAAGCTCAATACTGGAGCAGATGTGACAGCAATAGCCGATACAGACTTGAACAAAATATTTGGAAAAGAAAAACCGGTCCTCCGGCATCCAGAAAAGCCACTGTCAGGGCCAGGAAAGACACAACTGGATGTTGCAGGATTCACAAAGCTACAGCTCAACTACAGGGGAAAGCAGACAACAGAGAAGGTCTATGTTGTTAAAAATCTCAGTTCTCCACTGCTAGGCCCTCCTGCCATTACAGCTCTTGGCCTGCTAGTGAGAGTTGACAATGTAACAATGGACACTCTGAAAACAACTTACCCCAAACTTTGTGATGGTCTTGGAGAAGTGCAGCAGACTTATCACATAAAGCTCAAACCAAATGCTGTTCCATTCTCTCTCAAAACTCCACGGAGGATCCCTTTGCCTTTGATGGGAAACGTAAAGGAGGAACTACAGAGAATGGAGGAGCTTGGTGTGATTACACGTGTTGAGGAACTAACAGACTGGTGCGCCGGCATGGTCGTTGTCCCAAAGAAGAATAGCCCCAGATTGCAGCTATGTGTGGACTTTACAGGACTGAATGAGTACGTGTGTAGAGAAAAATATGTGCTGCCATCAGTCGAACAGAGTCTCGGAATGCTTGCAGGAGCCAAAGTGTTTAGCAAATTAGACGCTAACATGGGCTTCTGGCAGATCCCTTTGTCAGAGGAATCAGCTAAACTGACCACCTTCATCACACCCTTTGGGTGGTTTCATTTTAATTGCCTACCCTTCGGGATCAACTCTGCGCCCGAACACTTTCAGCGCACTATGACAGAGGTCACTGAGGGACTGGAAGGGGTGGTGTGTCACATTGATGATGTCCTGGTGTGGGGACGCACTCAAGAGGAGCATGACACCCGTCTCCATGCCACACTGCAGAGACTTGAAAAAGCAGGAATAACAATGAACATTGAAAAGTGTGAACTTTCTCAAAACAAAGTGGTCTTCTTGGGGCACATCATTGCAGACACAGGTATCAGCCCAGACCCAAAGAAAACAGAGTCAATCACAGAAATGAAAGAGCCAACTAACTTGTCAGAGTTGCGGAGTTTTCTGGGTATGGTAAACCAGGTGGGCAAGTTCATCCCCCATTTGGCCGAAAAAGACAAAGCTCTGCGAGATCTTTTGTCCAAAAAGAATGCTTGGTACTGGGGAGTGGACCAAGAAAAAGCTTTCAGAGTGCTAAAAGATGCGCTGACCTCACCCCCAGTGCTAGCAAAATACGATCCGAACAGAGACACCAAAGTATCGGCAGATGCTTCATCCTATGGTTTGGGAGGTGTTCTTCTGCAGCTGTGGGAGGACGGATGGCGACCAGTGGCTTATGCATCAAGGTCACTGTCTCCTACAGAACAGCGTTACGCACAAGTGGAAAAAGAGGCCTTAGCTTCTACATGGACATGTGAACGTTTTTGTGATTTCCTGATTGGCAAACACTTTTGTCTTGAAACTGACCACAAACCTCTTGTTTCATTACTGGGAGGACAAGCACTGGATCTCCTACCACCCAGAATCCAGTGTTTCAGAATGAGACTCATGCGTGGGAAATCCTGGGAAATCAGACAGCTCTTCCGGGGGAACCCCTAGGCATTCCCAAGCCAGCCAAGAGATGTAGCCCCTCCAGCGTGTCCTGGGTCTTCCCCGGGGCCTCCTCCCAATGGGACGTGCCCGGAACACCTCTCCAGCGAGGTGTCCAGGGGGCATCCGGAAAAGATGCCAGAGCCACCTCAACTGACTCCTTTCGACGTGGAGGAGCAGCGGCTCGACTCCGAGCTCCTCCCGAGTGACTGAGCTCCTCACCCTATCTCTAAGGAAGCGCCCAGCCACCCTGCAGAGGAAACTCATCTCGGCTGCTTGTACTCGCGATCTCGTTCTTTCGGTCATGAGCCAAATCTCATGACCATAGGTGAGGATCGGAACGTAGATCGATCGGTAAATTGAGAGATTTGCCCCCCCTACTCAGCTCTCTCTTCACCACGACGGTCCGATACAGCGAAAGCATCACTGCAGACACTGCACCTTGGAAACAGGAGTACAGGAGTTGGAACATTGGAAACAGGAGTTCTGTTTCCAATGTTACTATCTTTTTGGAATGTTCCCTTTTTTGTCTGCTGGCATAAGCAATAATCTGCCCTCTCATATAAGATTTTGATGCCTCCCAAACTGTTCCAATCTTTTCTGTTGAGCCTATATTAATTTTGAAAAAACTATCCAACTCATCTTCCAGCAACTTAAGAATTCAGGGCTTTGCAACAAAGACACATTTAATCTCCATCTACCCCTTCTACCTACGTAGATCTGGCTCCAAAATCACTGCGCAGTTAAAGCTATTGGTCCCATTATACAATCTGACACATCCCAACCAGATTATTACTTATTAAAAAGTAATCAATTCCGGAATATGATTTGTGTTTATGCGAATAAAATGTATAGTTCCTCTCTCTCGGGTTGACTACTCTCCATATATCCACTAGTCCAAGAGCTTCCATCATTAGTGTAATCGCCATTCTGTCTTTTGGTTTATTTCTGGTGAAGGTGGTCTTATCTAATGCAACATCTACAAGTAAAACGATTAAAATCTCCCGCAATTATTGTATGATCCCCTGACAAGCCCCCCATTATTTTGTTTACTTATGGAAAAAATGTGCATCCTCTATATTCGGGGCATAGATATTACATAAAGTAACCTTAACCCCATTGCAGTTTTTATTGATTGCTTTGACGCAACAGTCAACTCAAAAGCCACATTTTCAAAACAGTTAACACAGAGGCCTAAACAGTTGCCCCCAATGGTCAAAATGACACATTTTGTTTGCAAAAGGCTCTACTGTGCCAAACATTTAAAATAAGGAACAAAATCAAATTTTGCCTTCAACAGCACAACTTGCCCACAAGTGTATGAGCACTTACAATCAATCATACACAATGGACAACAAAATACAAAATACAGCACTCAGTGTGAATCAGTGCAACACTGGTTGACATTGTAGCCCATAAATGTTACATGCCAGTGCTGTTTGCTGCCTTCTTGCAAAAAATGGATCCAGAATCAGATTTGCTTTGATGCATATTTTATTGATTCAATTACATTCTTTTTTTCAGGCTTTTTTTGTGGCTGACAACTGAAATATTCTTACAGAAGGATGTAAATCAAAATATGTAGAATCCATTACTGTAGGCCTATAAGAAATTAGGAAAATAAAAAAATCTATCTTTACAGTAAAGAACAAAAATCTTTAGTAGGCCTTACGAGTATAGAGTATGATTGATAGTCTCTTCTGTCTTGAGGAATGGGCCACATGGCCTCAACCACATCGCATCAATGTTCTCTCTGGCAATGCATGGCATGGCACCTTTTAAGGCCTACTACAGACTGATTGCAAATTGAAGATTTGTGTGAAGAAGTGTCAAACAGGTGATTCAGTGATTGCATACAGATCAGATAGTTTCTAATTGCTGGGAACATATGGTTTCTGTTAGGATACTGTAGCTAAAACAGTGGAGTTTTGACTGCTGAATGACATCTGTGTTAACCGTTTTAAAAAACGGTGGGAGAAATGTGTCAATCCAATGAGAATGGTTAACACGTTTGCAAGAGGTGTCTTTTGCTCTGCTGAGGTGGTGATGATGAAGGCTGAGAGGTTTCCCAGTTTTTTCAAACAGGTCAAAGCAATCAATAAAAACTGTAACATTAGCTTCCACACATATCACTCTTCCTTCTGAGTCCTTTTGTTCTTTTATAATAGAAAAAATAAGTTTTTTGTGCACCAAAATAGCCACCCCTGCTTTTTACTTGTATATGAACTGTGAAACACCTGCACCACCCAAGTCCCTCCTTAATTTAAGTACCTCTGAGTCTGACAATGTGTTTCCTGTATAAAGGCCAACTGAGTCTGTTGTGATTTCAGGTATGTTAGGCATTTCTTAAGCTTTATCGGGTTCTGAAGTCCATTTACATTCCAAGTTGTCATTCTTACACACTAGCCATTATAAAATATATATATTATAATAGACCTGGCTGCCACTGAAAAGATAAAATGTAAAGAAAAAAGTGCCATTATTTATCCATTTAACACGCAAATACACATAAAAAAACCATATTCTTAAGAACGAACAATTGAAGTAACCCACGAACTCACCCCGCCCCATATCCCTCCCCCCACTCTCTGTTCAGAGAGAAACCTCCCAATACGTCAACGTGGTCCTGGACACACAAGGGGTCGCCCTTAGCGATCCCACTCTACTTCTCCCTCCTGTATACATTAGAATTCTCAAGTAACCATTATTAAACAAAAGTAAACAAACGACCTTGAAAATGATCAATATACTACAGCAAGAACCACCTTATATTCAGATTACGAGTAATGTTCCATATGTGGCAACTGCCTCCACAGTGTACCCGTATTTACTCCCCCCAAAAGAAGGGAAAGGAGAAAGAAAAAAAAACTGGATTGCCAAAAGCCGCATACTGCAATTCCTTTGCCATTTCCTCCTCCTCCTCCTCGTTGTTACTTAAGAAGGACATAGCCTGGCGATGGTCGTAAACATCACCCGTTTACCCTTCCAGTGATGCGTAACTCTGCTGGATAAGCCAGGGTAAAACGCACATCCAGTTGCGTGCAACTCTGACATCCCTGAACTTTTTCCTCTTTTCCGCTGTTTCACTGGTCATATCAGGGAAAAATGACAGCTTGCAGCCTTTCCAGATGATACTCTCTTTCCTGTTATACTTCTCCCTCACAGCGGCAAGCACCCGTTGTCGTTCCAAGTAGCTCAGAAACCTGATGATTATCGGTCTGGGTGGTTTATTGTCCTCCGGTTATCAGCACAGGTGCGGGGTGCACCCGCTGTAACTGTATTGGGTTGAGCTCAACACCAAGTGCTTCAGCAATTATACTTCGCACACACTCCTCTACCTTTCCGTTCTCCATCCTCTCTTTCAACCCAATCAGGCGTAAATTCTGGCGTCTATCTCGATTAGCTGCATTCTCTACTGCCTGATGGAGTTCCTCGCATCTTTTTGTGCTTTTGTTTACAGATTGGCGAAGCTTCTTGTTGTCATCTTCCAGCTCGGAGATGCGTTGCTTGTCCTCCTCCAGTCTCAGCAGGACTCCGTCCATATCACCATGTAGCTCCACATTAGCCTGCTTCACTTCACTCACATCACTTTTGTAGAGTTGTCAGAAGCTGACCAACTCTAGCCATTTCTTCCATAGCTTTCTGTAGAGACTGCTGCATTTCCATTAACACACCGGAGTCCACAGTTTGGCTAGCGGGCCTTGGATTTGCCGCTGCACTGCTAGCTACCACACTTTGTTTAGCCGCTGCTGTCCTAGTCGTCATTGCTCACTCCAAAACAAACACCACCCGACCCGATAACTTTTACAGTTGGCCAGTAACAACCATTCGTTACTGAGAAGCGGATTTTGATAGCGAAATAAACTGGAGGGCCTCTATCGGGAGACCTCTCTCAAGCGTCCATCTTGCTCAGTGAACCCACATGACCCCCTGTTAATTACGATTTTATATTCAGCTCGCTTCCTAAATTTGGTTTTGGCCATCTCTTCTGTGATGCTTTTAAAATGCTCTATAAAATAACAACTGTACAGTTAAATTAAAAGCAGGCACCTCTCCCAGATTCAACCTGAATAAAAGAATCCCTTCAGGGCTGTCATTTTCTCCCTATTTATTCATTTTAGCCACCCAAATACTACTAGTTATATATCCACTAAACAAAGGTATGTCTGTTTTTGATAAAGAAATTTTAATTAGTCATTTAGCTGATGACACCACACTTTTTTTTTAAAGGATAACACCCAAATCCCATATGCCCTAAATTTAATACAACCTTTCTCTGAGGTCTCAGGTCTTAATCTCAATATAAAAAAATTGGGAACTCCTCCCAATAAAGAATTGTGATTAGTTCAATTTGTGATATCCCTGTAAAAGAGAGTAACATATTTGGGCGTTACTATTTGTAAAAAAATTATAAGGAGAGAGGTGCTATAAATTTTGCTCCCATAATTGATAAAACAAAGAAGCGTTTCAACTAGTGTTCCAAAGGGATCTAAGTTTGAAAGGAAGAGTTCTGCTTTCTAAAGTGGAAGGAATCTCACGGCTTACTTATTCTGCCTTATCACTATATTTAGACAATCCTACCCTTAAATCTATAGACCAGATGCTGTTCAACTTTATTTGGAAAAATCGCATACATTATTGGAGAAAATCCATCATAATGAACCCGTATGAGAAAGGTGGATTAAATTTCCTTGACTTTACAACTCTAAACAATACCTTCAAAATAAACTGGATAAAATCTTATCTTAAAAACCAGACTTCCATTTGGAATATCTTCCCTCATCATATATTCTCATCTGTTGGTGGCCTTAATTTCCTCCTCCTCTGTAATTACAGTGTTGACAAGATTCCAGCAAAATTATCTACTTTTCACAAACAATCACTATTAGCATGGGCACTTTTATAAAAACATAATTTTTCTCATGATTCTTTTTATTTGGAATAACCAAAATTATACTTTATAAGAACAAATCATTATTTTTTCCACATTGGTTTAACAAGCATATCCAACTGGTGGGTCAACTTTTTGATAAAGATGGACTTTTATTGTGGTACAATGAATTCAATTAAAGGTATAATCTTGCTGTAACACCAAAGGAATATGCAATTGTGTCTGATGCAGTTTCCAAAGAAATTTGTGAACTGTTCAAGTTGAATTGCTTTAATGGAAATATGTCTGTATCATGTGTAACTGACACTGCTGTTGGGAAAACTTGTTTTACATCTAACGCTCGTAAAAATAACAAAAGAGTTAGTGCCCTATTTCAACAAGATGTAATATCTGTGCAAAATGTAATTTTCTACTGACGAAACTTTGTAAGTGATAATATCTGGAACCAGAGCTGGTCCATCCTCCAAAAACTTATGATAAATAACAAACTGAAAGATGTAGCGTTTAAACTTTTGCATAGAATTTACCCCACTAATCAATATATGGTAAAAATTTATCAAAACTATTGATCCCAGCTGTTCTTTTTGCAAAAAAACCTTTTCTGGAACTGTCCAATCACAAAAATCTTTTGGAAAGATTGTCAGTAATTTATCAGTAAATTTGATTCTGCTTTTTTATTAAAATTTGAACATGTACGTTTTGGTATTCACACTAATTTCCCCAGAAACATAAAGACACAACTTTATTTTTCCCTGTTTTAAAACAGGGAAAAATTGCTTGATCTCATATACGAGGTCTGTTAGAAAAGTATTGGACCTTTTTATTTTTTGCAAAAACCATATGGATTTGAATCACGTGTGATTGCATCAGCCAAGCTTGAACCTTCGTGCGCATGCGTGAGTTTTTTCACGCCTGTCGGTTGCATCATTCGCCTGTGAGCAGGCTTTGAGTGAGCACTGGTCCACCCCTCTCGTCGGATTTTTATTGCAAATAAATGTCTGAACGATTTGGAGCTTTGCTGCATCAAATTTTTCCAGAAACTGTGAGAGACCTCCAGGTGGACACCATTCGGAAAATTCAGATGGCTTTCAGGAACGATTTTATGGGGATTACACAGATTAAGGAGTGCTCCAGCTGGTTTAAAGACCACCTACAGTGGCTGAGAGCGCGGCACACTCCGAGCGCCAATCGACAGGCTGAAACCCCACTGAAACAACCAGATCATTTTCAACGTGAAGGCTTTGTTGATCCGCGACGTCGTCTGACTACCACAGAAATGGCAGAAGATGTGGACATCAGCACTTTTTCGGCACATTCCACTGTTACAGGAGTTTTTGTCATGGAAAGAGAAGCGGAGGAATGCGCCACGGAGCCGCTCATGGCGCGGGACAAAACCACCTCCGTGTTGGTCTCACAGGACGGCTTTCATATGGATTTCAGACAGCTTTCGGTGGCTTTTCAGTCGTGTGAATAGCCGAGAAATTGTGCATGAGCTGGACATGCCAGAACATGTCCTGTGAGGCTTCATCACAGCGTTGCTTTGCGCCATGCGGCTCCGTCCCGACGCGCGAATTTCTCCGCACGTCTGTCTCAATGTGCCGAAAAAGTGCTGATGTCCACGTCTTCTGCAATTTCTGTGGTAGTCAGACGACGTCCCGGATCAACACAGCATTCAGTTTGGAAATGAACGGCACATTCCACTGTTACAGGAGTTTTTGTCATGGAAAGAGGAGCGGAGGAATTCCGCGCGTCGGGAAAGCCATTAAAATATCATGAGTCACTTTTGTGTGGATTAAAGTCACTAACTGGGACTCTTATCTTGTTGCAGTCGAGAAACAAGAATCGTCCTCCGCTCCACTGTCACAGCTTTAAACGCTGCGCAGCTCTCGGCAGAGACAGAGTCCGCTCTGAATTAATAACTTCAAAACGAATCGCCACTTTAAATAAAATGACACCTCTTACAAACGTTGCAATACAGACAAACTACAATCGACTAAAACGTTTTTTTCCTCCCAAAATAAGACGTCTTGCATTCTGTATAAACCTGACCTGCAGCACATTTGCAACAGCTGCAGCTCATAGGTATGGAAAGACATTCATGCAAATAATAATGTCTGAAAGGAAATGCTTTTGACAAAAACTAACAGATGTCCAGAGATCAAGGATCCACCATGTAGAGTTTATCATGTCCAGAGTTTAAGGATCCAGTGACCAATTTCATTTTTATTTACTATAAGGACTCAATAAAATGTTGTTCAATTTCACTTAATCAGCTTATAAACTGACTGCCTCACTGAGGACATGTATTGGCTAACTCAAAATGAGATTGCCCACTCAAACTTCCCCAGCCTTCTGGACATGTCGTACCTGGCTTTTCCCCTTTGGGTACCCCTAGAATGGCCAATTTTTACCTTGAATTTTCAAAAGCTTCCACCCTTCCGCACCCCCCCACCCCTCGGTCCCTTCGCTCCTTCGACAATACCACTACGCTAAAATTTTATCCTAGCTAGAACCCTGGAATACTATATTAAATGCATTCATATTTCTCTACAAAATGCACATATGTATATAATAAACACAAACATACTGTGTGTGTGTGTGTGTGTGTGTGTGTGTGTGTGTGTGTGTGTGTGTGTGTGTGTGTGTGTGTGTGTGTGTGTGTGTGTGTGTGTGTGTTGTGGTGTGTGTGTGTGTGTGTGTGGTGATCTTTGGGTTGATAAAGTTGCAGGATTGTCTTTCAGACATAAAGACATGGATGACCTCTAATTTCCTGCTTTTTAAACTCAGATCAAAACTGAAGTTATTGTACTTGGCCCCACAAATCTTAGAAACATGGTGTCTAACCAGATCCTTACTCTGGATGGCATTACCCTGACCTCTAGTAATACTGTGAGAAATCTTGGAGTCATTTTTGATCAGGATATGTCATTCAATGTGCATATTAAGCAAATATGTAGGACTGCTTTTTTGCATTTGCAAGATCTCTAAAATTAGAAAGGTCTTGTCTCAGAGTGATGCTGAAAAACTAATTCATGCAATTTCCTCTAGGCTGGACTATTGTAATTCATTATTATCAGGTTGTCCTAAAAGTTCCCTGAAAAGCCTTCAGTTAATTCAAAATGCTGCAGCTAGAGTACTGACAGGGACTAGAAGGAGAGTGTTGTGTGGGCCGCTGAAGAGGAGGTACTGCTGGCCCACCACCACAAGATGGCGCCCTGCTTGAAGTGCGGGCTTCAAGCACAAGAGGGCGTCGGAGCAACCAGGAGTGACAGCTGTCACTCATCATCCATACCAGCTGTCACTCATTCACTTCTCATCACCACCACCATAAAGGCCGGACTGCAACTCCACCTCCCCGCCGAGAAATCAACTACCATTCAGGTAATTTCTCTGCTGCCTGACACTGTGTGTTTTAACCTGACCTTCTATTGCAGCCGTTTTCCTGGAGTGTTTCCTTATCTGGAGGATTGGCGTTTGGTGTGACAGCGACGGCTTCGCCTCACACCCCA
>NW_022986240.1:25000-90781 GCF_902500255.1 Thalassophryne amazonica | reverse complement strand
CTCTCTCTCTCTCTCTCTCTCTCTCTCTCCCTGTCTCTCTTCCTGTCTCTCTCTTCCTGTCTTTCTGTCTCTCTCTCCCTGTCTCTCTTCCTGTTTCTCTCTCTCTCTCTCTCTCTTCCTGTCTCTGTCTCTCTCTCCCTGTCTCTCTCTCTCTCTCTCTCTCTCTCCTCTCTCTCCTGTCTCTGTCTCTGTCCCTCTCCCTGTCTCTCTCTCTCTCTCTCTGTCGCTCTCTCCTGTCTCTCTCTCTATCTCTCTCTCCCTCACTTTAGACAATGTACTTTGGTTTTTAATTGCACTCCTCCCACTGCACTGTTTTTTTCGGTTTCTCTGTTTTTCTGTTGCACACAGCCTTTCATGTTTCATTTTTTTTTAATCTTATATTTTATCTTATTTTGACACATATGTTATATCTTATCTTAACATTTTATCTCTTCTTGTGTTGTTCAATGTTCACCATGTTCAATGTTGCACCATTGTACCGAAGCAAATTCCTAGTCTGTGAATCCTGTTCACTGGCAATGGCAATAAACTTCTTCTGATTCTGATTCTGATTCTGAAGTATGTGACATCAGGACCTCTTAAAGTAAAAATAGGACATTTCCCGCCACCACCGGGGGACGCTATGGCGCAGGTGGGAACTTAAGATATGCAGACGTTCAGGGCAGAGCCCTCATCATGTCCAGCAAGTTTGAAGGATCTACGATGAAGTATGTGGGCGTGACAGCCGTTCGAAGTGAAATGGCGTGATCCGAAAAGCTCGCCAAGGTTTGACGACCCCTAGCAGCCACGCCTTTTGACTTAATTAGAATCTTTTGATAACTTTTGATCACCATTGTGTTGTGATGATTTTGACCAAATTTGAAGTCGATCGGATGAAATCCCTAGGAGGAGTTCGTTCAAATGTAAGTAGTGGAAATGTCCAAAAATGGCAAAAATTTGCTCAAAATCGAAACATAAAATCAAAATGGCCGACTTCCTGTCAATATTTCACCATGACAGTAAGAGACTTTTTCGTGCGTCCTGGCATGGTAAATATGTGTACCGAATTTCGTGAGGCTACGACGAAAAAAGCCCAATGCGGAGGGGTTTTTGAAAATTTCTAGGGGGCGCTATTTCACAATTTTTCTGTGACAATGTGCGAGGCCCCCAAAATATCGAATTTCGGATCCGGCCGGACAACTTTGGAAAGTTTGGTGAGTTTTTGAGCATGGGAAGAGGCCGAAATTTCGATTTCAAGAGTGAGAATAGTAATAATAATAATAATAACTAGGACTGCAAGCAGTCATATACGGGCCCTCGTTCCGCGCGACCGCTTACCCAGGCCAGTGGGTGCCCTTGTGACCAACATGTGGGCATGTGCATGCAGGGGCAACCACTCATCACACAGTTAAAATTTTAAACAAATCACACAATGCATGAAGGAGTTATGACATGTTGATTGTTCATCCACTAGGGGGCGCTCAGTGTACAAACAGAGGGGCTGGGTGTGTTCAGGGGCCAACCGTCATCATACATGTGAAGTTTCAAGTCAATCAGGCAAAGCATGAAGGAGTTATCATGACTTGATGTTCCATGGCAAAGGGTCAAAATGGCGACACCATAGCGGCCACACCCTTCAACATAGACAAAAGCTTTCGATAAGTTTTGGTCAGTATCATCTTTGGATGCTGTCAAAGAAATTTGAAGTGCATTGGACAAAATCCCTAGGAGGAGTTCGTTCAAATACAACATGTGGAAATCATTTCAAAATGAGAAGAAAATTAAAAATGGCTGACTTCCTGTTTGGAGTAGACCCATGGTGCAAGAGACTTTTTTGTACGTCTATGCAAATCACACATGTGTACCAATTTTCATCTCCGTACTCCAAAAAAACCCCTATGTGGAGGGGTTTTTGAAAGTTTCAAGGGGGTGCTATTGAGGCATTTAGCCCCGCCCATGGGCGACGTCCCTATGAATTGTAAGAGGTTGTCGTGCTCGACCTGTGTATCAATTTTCATGATGATGTGATAAAATGAAAGCCGTCAAAAGGAAGAACGTAATTTGTAGGGGGCGCTATTTCGCAATTTTTCTGCGACCATGTGCGACGCCCCCAAAATATCGAATTTCGGATCCGGCCGGACGACTTTGGAAAGTTTGGTGAGTTTTTGAGCATGGGAAGAGGCCGAAATTTCGATTTCAAGAGTGAGAATAATAATAATAATAATAATAATAATAATAATAACTAGGACTGCAAGCAGTCATATACGGGCCCTCGTTCCGTGCGACCACCTACCCAGGCCAGTGGGTGCCCTTGTGACCACATGTGGGCATGTGCATGCAGGGGCAAGCACTCATCACAGTTAAAATTTTAAACAAATCACACAATGCATCAAGGAGTTATGACATGTTGATGGGTCATCCACTAGGGGGCGCTCAATGTACAAACAGAGGGGCCAGGTGTGTTGAGGGGCCAACCATAAGCATACATGTGAAGTTTCAAGTCAATCAGGCAAAGCATGAAGGAGTTATCATGACTTGATGTTCCATGGCAAAGGGTCAAAATGGCGGCGCCATAGCGGCCACATCCTTCGACATAAAGAAAAGCTTTCGATAACTTTGGGTCAGTATCGTCTGTGGGTGATGTTGAAGAAATTTGAAGTGCATTGGACAAAATCCCTAGGAGGAGTTCGTTCAAATACAACATGTGGAAATCATGCCAAAATGAGAAGAAAATTCAAAATGGCTGACTTCCTGTTTGGAGTAGACCCATGCTGCAGACTTTTTTGTACGTCTATGCAAGTCACACATGTGTACCAATTTTCATCTCCCTACTCCAAAAAAACCCCTATGTGGAGGGGTTTTTGAAAGATTCAAGGGGGCGCTATTGAGGCATTTTGCCCCGCCCATGGGCGACGCCCCTATGAATTGTAAGAGGTTGTCGTGCTAGACCTGTGTATCAATTTTCATGATGATGTGACAAAATTAAAGTCGTCAAAAGGAAGAACGTAATTTCATGGCGAATGGTCAATATTCGGCACGCCGCCACACGGACGCCGTTACTCGTAACTTCACGGCGTTCATCGCCTACGTTCACCAATTTGTTCTGCATGTTTTAAAAGTGGAATGAAGTTGATTGGGTTAAGTATGTGACATCAGGACCTCTTAAAGTAAAAATAGGACATTTACCGCCACCACCGGGGGGCGCTATGGTGCAGATGGGAACTTAAGATATGTAGACGTTCAGGGCAGAGCCCTCATCATGTCCAGCAAGTTTGAAGGATCTACGATGAAGTATGTGGGCGTGACAGCCGTTCGAAGTGAAATGGCCTGCTCCGAAAAGCTCACCAAAGTTTGACGACCCCTAGCAGCCACGCCTTTTGACTTAATTAGAATCTTTTGATAACTTTTGATCACCATTGTGTTGTGATGATTTTGACCAAATTTGAAGTCGATCGGATGAAATCCCTAGGACGAGTTCGTTCAAATGTAAGTAGTGGAAATGGCCAAAAATGGCAAAAATTTGCTCAAAATCGAAACTTAAAATCAAAATGGCCGACTTCCTGTCGATATTTCACCATGACAGTAAGAGACTTTTTCGTGCGTCCTGGCATGGTAAATACGTGTACCGAATTTCGTGAAGCTACGACGAAAAAAGCCCAATGTGGAGGGGTTTTTGAAAATTTCTAGGGGGCGCTATTTCGCAATTTTTCTGCGACCATGTGCGAGGCCCCCAAAATATCGAATTTCGGATCCGGCCGGATGACTTTGGAAAGTTTGGTGAGTTTTTGAGCATGGGAAGAGGCCGAAATTTCGATTTCAAGAGTGAGAATAATAATAACAATAATAATAATAACTAGGACTGCAAGCAGTCATATACGGGCCCTCGTTCCGCGCGACTGCTTACCCAGGCCAGTGGGTGCCCTTGTGACCAACATGTGGGCATGTGCATGCAGGGGTTAACCACTCATCACACAGTTAAAATTTTAAACAAATCACACAATGCATGAAGGAGTTATGACGTGTTGATTGTTCATCCACTAGGGGGCGCTCAGTGTACAGACAGTGGGGCTGGGTGTGTTCAGGGGCCAACCGTCATCATACATGTGAAGTTTCAAGTCAATCAGGCAAAGCATGAAGGAGTTATCATGACTTGATGTTCCATGGCAAAGGGTCAAAATGGCGGCACCATAGCGGCCACACCCTTCAACATAGACAAAAGCTTTCGATAAGTTTTGGTCAGTATCATCTTTGGATGCTGTCAAAGAAATTAGAAGTGCATTGGACAAAATCCCTAGGAGAAGTTCGTTCAAATACAACATGTGGAAATCACGCCAAACTGAGAAGAAAATTCAAAATGGCTGACTTCCTGTTTGTAGTAGACCCATGGTGCAAGAGACTTTTTTGTACGTCTATGCAAGTCACACATGTGTACCAATTTTCATCTCCCTACTCTAAAAAAACCCCTATGGGGAGGGGTTTTTGAAAGATTCAAGCCGTCAAAAGGAAGAACGTAATTTCATGGCGAATGGTCAATATTCGGCACGCCGCCACACGGACGCCGTTACTCCTAACTTCACGGCGATCATCATAGTGGGCCGCCTTGGAGAACCGGTCCACTATCGTTAGGATAGTGGTGTTTCCCTGGGACGGCGGGAGGCCCGTGACAAAGTCCAGGCCGATATGAGACCAGGGGCGACGAGGCACTGGCAGAGGCTGGAGGAGGCCTTGGGCCTTGTGGTGGTCAGCTTTGCCCCTGGCGCAGGTGGTGCAGGCCTGGACATACTCCCGGACGTCAGCTTCCATAGACGCCCACCAGAAGCGCTGCCGGACCACTGCCACGGTTCTTCGCACCCCTGGGTGACAGGAGAGCTTGGAACCGTGACAGAAGTCAAGGACCGCAGCCCTGGCCTCTGGTGGGACGTACAGTTTGTTCTTCGGACCGGTCCCCGGGTCCAGGCTCCGTGTCAGGGCCTCCCAGACGGTCTTCTCCACGTCCCAGGTAAGGGCGGCCACGACAGTGGACTCGGGGATGATGGTTTCAGGGGGGTCTGACAGCTCGGTCTTGACCTCCTCTTCGTGCACCCGGGACAGGGCGTCAGATCGTTGGTTCTTTGTCCCGGGGCGGTAGGTGATCCGGAAGTCAAAACGCCCAAAGAACAGCGACCAGCGGGCTTGCCTGGGGTTCAGACGCTTCGCGGTCCGGATGTACTCCAGGTTCCGATGGTCCGTGAAAACTGTAAATGGTACCGATGCTCCCTCCAACAGGTGTCTCCACTCTTCAAGAGCCTCCTTCACCGCAAGAAGTTCCCGATTGCCGACGTCATAGTTCCGTTCAGCTGGGGTCAACCTGCGGGAAAAGTAGGCACATGGATGGAGAACCTTGTCGGACTCCCCGCTCTGGGATAGCACGGCTCCTATCCCTGAGTCAGAGGCATCCACTTCAACAACAAACTGGCGCTTGGGATCGGGCTGCACCAGAACCGGTGCAGTCGAGAACCGGCGTTTCAACTCCCTAAACGCGGCTTCGCACCGATCCGACCAGGTGAAGGGGACTTTTGTGGAGGTCAGGGCTGTCAGGGGGCTAACTACCTGACTGTAGCCCTTGATGAACCTCCGGTAGAAATTTGCAAAACCGAGGAACTGTTGTAGTTTCCTACGGTTCGTTGGTTGGGGCCAATCTCTCACTGCCGCAACCTTGGCCGGATCAGGGGCGACGGAGTTGGAGGAGATGATGAACCCCAAGAAGGACAAAGAAGTGCGGTGGAACTCACACTTCTCGCCCTTCACAAACAGCCGGTTCTCCAACAACCGCTGTAGGACCTGACGTACATGCTTAACATGGGTCTCAGGATCCGGAGAAAAGATGAGTATATCGTCTAGATATACGAAGACAAACCGATGCAGGAAGTCCCGCAAGACGTCATTAACCAATGCTTGGAACGTCGCGGGCGCATTGGTGAGGCCGAACGGCATGACCAGGTACTCAAAGTGACCTAACGGGGTGTTAAATGCCGTCTTCCACTCGTCTCCCTCCCGGATCCGAACCAGGTGATAAGCATTCCTAAGATCCAATTTTGTGAAAATTTGGGCTCCATGCAGGGGCGTGAACACTGAATCCAACAGAGGTAACGGGTATCGGTTGCGAACCGTGATCTCGTTCAGCCCTCTGTAATCAATGCATGGACGGAGTCCGCCGTCCTTCTTGCCCACAAAAAAGAAACCAGCACCCATCGGGGAGGTGGAGTTCCGGATCAACCCGGCAGCTAACGAGTCCCGGATGTAGGTCTCCATTGATTCGCATTCCGGACGTGAGAGGTTGTACAGCCTGCTGGACGGGTACTCAGCGCCCGGTATCAAATCAATGGCACAATCGTACGGACGGTGCGGGGGCAGCGTGAGTGCCAGATCCTTGCTGAAGATGTCAGCAAGGTCGTGGTACTCGGCTGGCACCGCCGCCAGATTAGGGGGGGCTAAAACCTCCTCCTTAGCTGTCACAGCGGGTGGAACCGAGGATCCTAAACACTCCCGGTGGCAGGTTTCGCTCCACTGAACCACAACCCCAGACGGCCAATCAATCCAGGGATTGTGTTTTAACACCCATGGAAAACCCAGAATCACTCGGGAGGTAGAAGGTGTTACATAAAACACAATCTCCTCCCTGTGATTCCCAGACACCACCAATGTCACTGGCTGAGTCTGGTGTGTGATTAGTGGAAGAAGGGTGCCATCTAGTGCCCGCACTGACAATGGTGACGGTAAGGCCACTAGAGGGAGCCCAACCTCCTTTGCCCATCTGCTATCCAGCAGATTCCCCTCCGACCCCGTGTCCACCAGTGCTGGGGCGTGAAGGGTTAAATCCCCACTCAGGATCGTGACTGGGATTCGTGCAGATTTACGGGGTTTCCCCACGTGGGTATTGTGACCCACCCTTAGCCCAGTCTCTAAGGACGAGTGCTGCTGTTTTGACCGTTTGGGGCATTCTCTCTGTGTGTGCTCCGTAGAGCTGCAGAGAAAACACTCTCCACGGATCAGCCTCCTTTGTCTCTGATCTGATCGTTTTTTGGCCCTGCTCGTTTCCATAGCAACGTCAGCAGGGGGAGCTGTTGTCACGTGGAAAGCCCTGGCAGTGGAGCGTGGGGAAGTCGGCTCCCTTTCAGACCCGGGAGGAAGAGGGACGGCTTGTGCCTGACTACGCCCTTCGTCTCGCTCCCGTCGGTGTTCCGTTAATCGGTTGTCTAACCGTATAACCAGGTCGATAAGCCCATCTAAATCCCGCGGCTCGTCCTTCGCCACCAGGTGCTCCTTAAGGACCAGAGACAGTCTGTTTATAAAGGCGGCGCGGAGCGCAACAGCATTCCAGCCGGCTCGCGCAGCCGCGATGCGGAAGTCGACTGCATACTTCGCTGCGCTCCGACGCCCCTGTCTTATCGACAGTAGCACACTTGAAGCGGTCTCGCCTCTATGAGGGTGGTCGAACACCTGTCGGAACTCCCTCACAAACTCAGTATAAACTGTTAGGAGCCGTGAATTCTGCTCCCAAAGCGCCGTAGCCCAGGCGCGTGCCTCTCCTCGAAGCAAATTTATAACGTAAGCCACCCGGCTGGCGTCTGACGCGTACATGACGGGACGCTGTGAAAAGACGAGTGAGCACTGTATCAAGAAGTCCGCGCACGTCTCAACACAGCCTCCGTACGGCTCCGGAGGGCTTATGTATGCTTCAGGGGAAGGTGGGGGGGTTCGTTGAACGACCAGCGGAATGTCTGTTTCTGGCATACGGTCAGCAGGAGGAGGTGCTGCAGCAGCGCCCTGAGCACGCACTTCCACCTGGGTGGTGAGAGCCTCTATCCTGCGATTGAGAACACTGCTCTGCTCGGTAACTAAGTCCAACCGAGCGGCAAAGGCGGTTAAGATGTGCTGCAGCTCACCCAACACGCCTCCTGCCTGTGCACCTCGCGCTCCCATTGGCTGTTCAAGCGATGGTTGACGCCCCTCGGGATCCATGACGCTGGTCGAGAAATCCTGTTGTGAAAGTGATGTGACACGGACCCACAACAGGGGGCGTTAATGAACGGACAATGGATAAGCCAAAAAGTAACAATTTAATGTTGTGAATCGCACAACAACGTACAGACAATAACAATATGGTGGACTGTCAATCATACACCAGGTGACGTGTGGGCAGGCTCGACGATAGAAGACGCCTGGAGAGAGAAGAGCTGGATCCCCACACAGCTTCCACCACCAACGGAGCTGAAGAACACCGGAGCCGCCAAGCCCTGCGCGCCAGGTGGCTGCTGTCTTCAGCAGTCAGACCCGGTACTGCTGGCAGAAAACAGAGACAGTCCAGATGAGTGTGAGTTCGCACACTCAGTAATCCCACAGTCTGTCTTAAGTAAAGGAGGGAGAACCTCCACCTCCAATCACACACACTCGTGCAGCTCCGGGTCAATCACTTATCTGAGTTGGGGGCGAAGCCGTCGCTGTCACACCAAACGCCAATCCTCCAGATAAGGAAACACTCCAGGAAAACGGCTGCAATAGAAGGTCAGGTTAAACACACACAGTGTCAGGCAGCAGAGAAATTACCTGAATGGTAGTTGATTTCTCGGCGGGGAGGTGGAGTTGCAGTCCGGCCTTTATGGTGGTGGTGATGAGAAGTGAATGAGTGACAGCTGGTATGGATGATGAGTGACAGCTGTCACTCCTGGTTGCTCCGACGCCCTCTTGTGCTTGAAGCCCGCACTTCAAGCAGGGCGCCATCTTGTGGTGGTGGGCCAGCAGTACCTCCTCTTCAGCGGCCCACACAACACTCTCCTTCTAGTCCCTGTCAGTACTCTAGCTGCAGCATTTTGAATTAACTGAAGGCTTTTCAGGGAACTTTTAGGACAAATGATAATAATGAATTACAATAGTCCAGCCTAGAGGAAATAAATGCATGAATTAGTTTTTCAGCATCACACTGAGACAAGACCTTTCTAATTTTAGAGATATTGCAAATGCAAAAAAGCAGTCCTACATATTTGTTTAATATGTGCTTTGAATGACATATCCTGATCAAAAATGACTCCAAGATTTCTCACAGTATTACTAGAGGTCAGGGTAATGCCATCCAGAGTAAGGATCTGGTTAGACACCATGTTTCTAAGATTTGTGGGGCCAAGTACAATAACTTCAGTTTGATCTGAGTTTAAAAGCAGGAAATTAGAGGTCATCCATGTCTTTATGTCTGAAAGACATTCCTGCAACTTTATCAACCCAAAGATCACACACACACAGGGACACACACACACACACACACACACACACACACACACACACACACACACACACACACACACACACACACACACATAGGGACACACACACACAAAGGATGTTTGTGTTTATTATATACATATGTGCATTTTGTAGAGAAATATGAATGCATTTAATATAGTATTCCAGAGTTCTAGCTAGGATAAAATTTTAGCGTAGTGGTAATGTCGAGGGAGCGAAGCGACCGAGGGGTGGGGTGGGGTGGGGTGGGGGGGGTGCAGAAGGGTGGAAGCTTTTGAAAATTCAAGGTAAAAATTGGCCATTCTAGGGGTACCCAAAGGGGAAAAGCCAGGTACGACATGTCCAGAAGGCTGGGGAAGTTTGAGTGGGCAATCTCATTTTGAGTTAGCCAATACATGGCCCTCAGTGAGGCAGTCAGTTTTATAAGCTGATTAAGTTGAAATTGAACAACATTTTATTGAGTCTTATAGTAAATAAAAATGAAATTGGTCACTGGATCCTTAAACTCTGGACATGATCAACTCTACATGGTGGATCCTTGATCTCTGGACATCTGTTAGTTTTTGTCAAAAGCATTTCCTTTCAGACATTATTATTGGCATGAATGTCTTTCCATACCTATGAGCTGCAGCTCTTGCAAATGTGCTGCAGGTCAGGTTTATACAGAATGCAAGACGTCTTATTTTGGGAGGAAAAAAACGTTTTAGTCGATTGTAGTTTGTCTGTATTGCAACGTTTGTAAGAGGTGTCATTTTATTTAAAGTGGCGATTCGTTTTGAAGTTATTAATTCAGAGCGGACTCTGTCTCTGCCGAGAGCTGCGCAGCGTTTAAAGCTGTGACAGTGGAGCGGAGGACGATTCTTGTTTCTCGACTGCAACAAGATAAGAGTCCCAGTTAGTGACTTTAATCCACACAAAAGTGACTCATGATATTTTAATGGCTTTCAGAGGGATTAAGAAGTGGACTTACCGCTTCTGAAGAGCAGCAAATCAAAGATCCATTGGCTCATGGCTATACACAGTGTTTGAAGTGTGAATCGAAGCATTGCTTTGATTCACGCTTCAAACTGGAGTCGTGCTGCAGAAACGGTTGTTTACAGACGCTTTATTGAAAATCGCAACGGTCCAAAATTATAGAGTAATGGGCTGTAACACAAGTTTGCGCTAGCTAGAACCCTGGTATTCCATTCATAATAACTGTGGCTTAAAGTAGACCTGCATTGAAATAAATGTGGTCAGATCTCAGAAAGAAATAGCTGATATGTATTTATAAGACCCTTATCAAATCAAATCAATTTTATTTATATAGCGCCAAATCACAACAGTTGCCCCAAGGTGCTTTATATTGTAAGGCAAGAGCCATACACTAATTACAGAAAAACCCCAAAGGTCAAAATGACCCCGTGTGAGCAAGCACTTGGTGACAGTGGGAAGGAAAAACTCCCTTTTAACAGGAAGAAACCTCCAGCAGAACCAGGCTCAGGGAGGGGCAGTCTTCTGCTGGGACTGGTTGGGGCTGAGGGAGAGAATCAGGAAAAAGACATGCTGTGGAAGAGAGCAGAGATCATTCACTAATGCACTAATCACTAATGAGCTGGACATGCCAGAACATGTCCTGTGAGGCTTCATCATGGCGTTGCTTTGCGCCATGTGGCTCCGTCCCGACGCGCGGAATTCCTCCGCTCCTCTTTCCATGACAAAAACTCCTGTAACAGTGGAATGTGCCGTTCATTTCCAAACTGAATGCTGTGTTGATCCGGGACGTCGTCTGACTACCACAGAAATTGCAGAAGACGTGGACATCAGCACTTTTTCGGCACATTGAGACAGACGTGCGGAGAAATTCGCGCGTCGGGACGGAGCCGCATGGCGCAAAGCAACGCTGTGATGAAGCCTCACAGGACATGTTCTGGCATGTCCAGCTCATGCACAATTTCTCGGCTATTCACACGACTGAAAAGCCACCAAAAGCTGTCTGAAATCCATATGAAAGCCGTCCTGTGAGACCAACACGGAGGTGGTTTTGTCCCGCGCCATGAGCGGCTCCGTGGCGCATTCCTCCGCTTCTCTTTCCATGACAAAAACTCCTGTAACAGTGGAATGTGCCGAAAAAGTGCTGATGTCCACATCTTCTGCCATTTCTGTGGTAGTCAGACGACGTCGCGGATCAACAAAGCCTTCACGTTGAAAATGATCTGGTTGTTTCAGTGGGGTTTCAGCCACTGTGGGTGGTCTTTAAACCAGCTGGAGCACTCCTTAATCTGTGTAATCCCCATAAAATCGTTCCTGAAAGCCATCTGAATTTTCCGAATGGTGTCCACCTGGAGGTCTCTCACAGTTTCTGGAAAAATTTGATGCAGCAAAGCTCCAAATCGTTCAGACATTTATTTGCAATAAAAATCCGACGAGAGGGGTGGACCAGTGCTCACTCAAAGCCTGCTCACAGGCGAATGATGCAACCGACAGGCGTGAAAAAACTCACGCATGCGCACGAAGGTTCAAGCTTGGCTGATGCAATCACACGTGATTCAAATCCATATGGTTTTTGCAAAAAATAAAAAGGTCCAATACTTTTCTAACAGACCTCGTATATGAGATCAAGCAATTTTTCCCTGTTTTAAAACAGGGAAAAATAAAGTTGTGTCTTTATGTTTCTGGGGAAATTAGTGTGAATACCAAAACGTACATGTTCAAATTTTAATAAAAAAGCAGAATCAAATTTACTGATAAATTACTGACAATCTTTCCAAAAGATTTTTGTGATTGGACAGTTCCAGAAAAGGTTTTTTTGCAAAAAGAACAGCTGGGATCAATAGTTTTGATCCCATAGTTTCCATTAAAGCAATTCAACTTGAACAGTTCACAAATTTCTTTGGAAACTGCATCAGACACAATTGCATATTCCTTTGGTGTTACAGCAAGATTATACCTTTAATTGAATTCATTGTACCACAATAAAAGTCCATCTTTATCAAAAAGTTGACCCACCAGTTGGATATGCTTGTTAAACCAATGTGAAAAAAATAATGATTTGTTCTTATAAAGTATAATTTTGGTTATTCCAAATAAAAAGAATCATGAGAAAAATTATGTTTATATAAAAGTGCCCATGCTAATAGTGATTGTTTGTGAAAAGTAGATAATTTTGCTGGAATCTTGTCAACACTGTAATTACAGAGGAGGAGGAAATTAAGGCCACCAACAGATGAGAATACGTATATGATGAGGGCAGATATTCCAAATGGAAGTCTGGTTTTTAAGATAAGATTTTATCCAGTTTATTTTGAAGGTATTGTTTAGAGTTGTAAAGTCAAGGAAATTTAATCCACCTTTCTCATACGGGTTCATTATGATGGATTTTCTCCAATAATGTATGCAATTTTTCCAAATAAAGTTGAACAGCATCTGGTCTATAGATTTAAGGGTAGGATTGTCTAAATATAGTGATAAGGCAGAATAAGTAAGCCGTGAGATTCCTTCCACTTTAGAAAGCAGAACTCTTCCTTTCAAACTTAGATCCCTTTGGAACACTAGTTGAAACGCTTCTTTGTTTTATCAATTATGGGAGCAAAATTTATAGCACATCTCTCCTTATAATTTTTTACAAATAGTAACGCCCAAATATGTTACTCTCTTTTACAGGGATATCACAAATTGAAACTAAATCACAATTCTTTATTGGGAGGAGTTCACATTTTTTTATATTGAGATTAAGACCTGAGACCTCAGAGAAAGGTTGTATTAAATTTAGGGCATATGGGATTTGGGTGTTATCCTTTAAAAAAAAAGTGTGGTGTCATCAGCTAAATGACTAATTAAAATTTCTTTATCAAAAACAGACATACCTTTTGTTTAGTGGATATATAACTAGTAAGTATTTGGGTGGCTAAAATGAATAAATAGGGAGAAAATGGACAGCCCTGAAGGATTCTTTTATTCAGGTTGAATCTGGGAGAGGTGCCTGCTTTTAATTTAACTGTACAGTTGTTATTTTTATAGAGCATTTTAAAAGCATCACAGAAGAGATGGCCAAAACCAAATTTAGGAAGAGAGCTGAATATAAAATCGTAATTAACAGGGGGTCATGTGGGTTCACTGAGCAAGATGGACGCTTGAGAGAGGTCTCCCGATAGAGGCCCTCCAGTTTATTTCGCTATCAAAATCCGCTTCTCAGTAACGAATGGTTGTTACTGGCCAACTGTAAAAGTTATCGGGTCGGGTGGTGTTTGTTTTGGAGTGAGCAATGACGACTAGGACAGCAGCGGCTAAACAAAGTGTGGTAGCTAGCAGTGCAGCGGCTAATCCAAGGCCCGCTAGCCAAACTGTGGACTCCGGTGTGTTAATGGAAATGCAGCAGTCTCTACAGAAAGCTATGGAAGAAATGGCTAGAGTTGGTCAGCTTCTGACAACTCTACAAAGTGATGTGAGTGAAGTGAAGCAGGCTAATGTGGAGCTACATGGTGATATGGACGGAGTCCTGCTGAGACTGGAGGAGGACGAGCAACGCATCTCCGAGCTGGAAGATGACAACAAGAAGCTTCGCCAATCTGTAAATAAAAGCACAAAAAGATGCGAGGAACTCCATCAGGCAGTAGAGAATGCAGCTAATCGAGATAGACGCCAGAATTTACGCCTGATTGGGTTGAAAGAGAGGATGGAGAACGGAAAGGTAGAGGAGTGTGTGCGAAGTATAATTGCTGAAGCACTTGGTGTTGAGCTCAACCCAATACAGTTACAGCGGGTGCACCCCGCACCTGTGCTGATA
Source organism: Thalassophryne amazonica (assembly GCF_902500255.1). Taxonomy (NCBI): domain Eukaryota; kingdom Metazoa; phylum Chordata; class Actinopteri; order Batrachoidiformes; family Batrachoididae; genus Thalassophryne; species Thalassophryne amazonica. Next base: position 76,761 of record NW_022986240.1, on the reverse strand, counting down.
ACCGGAGGACAATAAACCACCCAGACCGATAATCATCAGGTTTCTGAGCTACTTGGAACGAGAACGGGTGCTTGCCGCTGTGAGGGAGAAGTATAACAGGAAAGAGAGTATCATCTGGAAAGGCTGCAAGCTGTCATTTTTCCCTGATATGACCAGTGAAACAGCGGAAAAGAGGAAAAAGTTCAGGGATGTCAGAAGTTGCACGAACTGGATGTGCGTTTTACCCTGGCTTATCCAGCAGAGTTACGCATCACCTGGAAGGGTAAACGGGTGATGTTTACGGACCATCGCCAGGCTATGTCCTTCTTAAGTAACAACGAGGAGGAGGAGGAGGAAATGGCAAAGGAATTGCAGTAATGCGGCTTTTGGCAATCCAGTTTTTTTTTCTTTCTCCTTTCCCTTCTTTTGGGGGGGAGTAAATACGGGTACACTGTGGAGGCAGTTGCCACATATGGACATTACTCTGTAATCTGAATATAAGGTGGTTCTTGGCTGTAGTATATTGATCATTTTCAAGGTCGTTTGGTTACTTTTGTTTAATAATGGTTACTTGAGAAATTATAATGTATACAGGAGGGAGAAGTAGAGGGGGATCGCTAAGGGCGACCACTTGTGTGTCACATGGACCACGTTTATGGGAGGTTTCTCTCTGAACAGAGAGTGGGGGGAGGGATATGGGGCGGGGTGAGTTCGTGGGGTTACTTCAATTGTTCGTTCTTAAGAATATGGTTTTTTTTATGTGTATTTGCGTGTTTAAATGGAGAAATAATGGCACTTTTTTCTTTACATTTTATCTTTTCAGTGGCAGCCAGGTCTATTATAATATATATATTTTTATAATGGCTAAGTGTGTAAGAATGACAACTTGGAATGTAAATGGACTTCAGAACCCGATAAAGCTTAAGAAATGCCTAACATACCTGAAATCACAACAGACTCAGTTGGCCTTTATACAGGAAACACATTTGTCAGACTCAGAGGTACTTAAATTAAGGAGGGACTGGGTGGTGCAGGTGTTTCACAGTTCATATACAAGTAAAAAGCAGGGGTGGCTATTTTGGTGCACAAAAAACTTATTTTTTCTATTATAAAAGAACAAAAGGACTCAGAAGGAAGAGTGATATGTGTGGAAGCTAATGTTACAGTTTTTATTGATTGCTTTGACCTGTTTGAAAAAACTGGGAACCTCTCAGCCTTCATCATCACCACCTCAGCAGAGCAAAAGACACCTCTTGCAAACGTGTTAACCCATTCTCATTGGATTGACACATTTCTCCCACCCTTTTTTAAAACGGTTAACACAGATGTCATTCAAGCAGTCAAAACTCCACTGTTTTAGCTACAGTATCCTAACAGAAACCATATGTTCCCAGCAATTAGAAACTATCTGATCTGTATGCAATCACTGAATCACCTGTTTGACACTTCTTCACACAAATCTTCAATTTGCAATCAGTCTGTAGTAGGCCTTAAAAGGTGCCATGCCATGCATTGCCAGAGAGAACATTGAATGCGATGTGGTTGAGGCCATGTGGCCCATTCCTCAAGACAGAAGAGACTATCAATCATACTCTATACTCGTATAGGCCTACTAAAGATTTTTGTTCTTTACTGTAAAAGATAGATTTTTTTATTTTCCTAATTTCTTATAGGCCTACAGTAATGGATTCTACATATTTTGATTTACATCCTTCTGTAAGAATATTTCAGTTGTCAGCCACAAAAAAAGCCTGAAAAAAAGAATGTAATTGAATCAATAAAATATGCATCAAAGCAAATCTGATTCTGGATCCATTTTTTGCAAGAAGGCAGCAAACAGCACTGGCATGTAACATTTATGGGCTACAATGTCAACCAGTGTTGCACTGATTCACACTGAGTGCTGTATTTTGTATTTTGTTGTCCATTGTGTTATGATTGATTGTAAGTGCTCATACACTTGTGGGCAAGTTGTGCTGTTTGAAGGCAAAATTTGATTTTGTTCCTTATTTTAAATGTTTTGGCACAGTTAGAGCCTTTTGCAAGCAAAATGTGTCATTTTGACCATTGGGGGCACTGTTTAGGCCTCTGTGTTAACTGTTTTGAAAATGTGGCTTTTGAGTTGACTGTTGCGTCAAAGCAATCAATAAAAACTGCAATGGGGTTAAGGTTAATTTATGTAATATCTATGCCCCGAATATAGAGGATGCACATTTTTTCCATAAAGTAAACAAAATAATGGGGGGCTTGTCAGGGGATCATACAATAATTGCGGGAGATTTTAATCGTTTTACTTGTAGATGTTGCATTAGATAAGACCACCTTCACCAGAAATAAACCAAAAGACAGAATGGCTATTACACTAATGATGGAAGCTCTTGGACTAGTGGATATATGGAGAGTAGTCAACCCGAGAGAGAGGAACTATACATTTTATTCGCATAAACACAAATCATATTCCGGAATTGATTACTTTTTAATAAGTAATAATCTGGTTGGGAATGTGTCAGATTGTATAATGGGACCAATAGCTTTAACTGCGCAGTGATTTTGGAGCCAGATCTACGTAGGTAGAAGGGGTAGATGGAGATTAAATGTGTCTTTGTTGCAAAGCCCTGAATTTCTTAAGTTGCTGGAAGATGAGTTGGATAGTTTTTTCAAAATTAATATAGGCTCAACAGAAAAGATTGGAACAGTTTGGGAGGCATCAAAATCTTATATGAGAGGGCAGATTATTGCTTATGCCAGCAGACAAAAAAGGGAACATTCCAAAAAGATAGTAACAATGTTCCAACTGCTGTTTCCAAGGTGCAGTGTCTGCAGTGATGCTTTCGCTGTATCGGACCGTCGTGGTGAAGAGAGAGCTGAGTAGGGGGGCAAATCTCTCAATTTACCGATCGATCTACGTTCCGATCCTCACCTATGGTCATGAGATTTGGCTCATGACCGAAAGAACGAGATCGCGAGTACAAGCAGCCGAGATGAGTTTCCTCTGCAGGGTGGCTGGGCGCTTCCTTAGAGATAGGGTGAGGAGCTCAGTCACTCGGGAGGAGCTCGGAGTCGAGCCGCTGCTCCTCCACGTCGAAAGGAGTCAGTTGAGGTGGCTCTGGCATCTTTTCCGGATGCCCCCTGGACACCTCGCTGGAGAGGTGTTCCGGGCACGTCCCATTGGGAGGAGGCCCCGGGGAAGACCCAGGACACGCTGGAGGGACTACATCTCTCGGCTGGCTTGGGAACGCCTTGGGGTTCCCCCGGAAGAGCTGGGGGAGGTGTGTGTGGATCGGGAGGTCTGGGCGGCTTTGCTTGAGCTGCTGCCCCTGTGACCCGACTCTGGATAAAGCGGAAGAAAATGGATGGATAATAACAAGAATAACAAGAATCCTTTTCATTGGGAAAGATGCCTGACACATTTAACAAGGCTTTGATTTCGCTTATTTACAAAAAGGATAAAGATGGAAAAAAATATTGCCAAGCCTGATTCACTCGGATCAAGTTGGCTTTGTGAAGGGAAGAACTTCATCTGACAATGTCAGAAGGCTCTTACTGTTGGGGAAAGTGTAAGACACGGACCCACACCAGGGGGCGTAAATGAACGGACAATAGAGATGCCAATAAATACAATTTAATGCTGCAAATGTGCACTACAGGTCAAAAATACTGCTTTAGTCTGTCAATCAAGTTCCACAAAAGGTGACGTGTGGGCAGGCCTGAGGGTAGGAGACGCCTATCCAGACCCACAAGGTTCCACCGCCAACGGAGACCTGCAATACACCGGAGCCGCCAAGTCCTGAGTCCCTAGGTGGCCACTGCCTCCAGCTGTCAGATCCGGTACTGCTGGCAGGAAAAACAAACAGGTTACGGTGGGTGTGTGTACACCCAGCAAACAGTCAGCAAAACACAGTTTCTTTCTGGGGGGAAAACCTCCACCTCCAATCACAAGAACTCAGAGTACATGCAGTGCCTTATGTAATACTTAACAAGTCTGGAGTGAGGAGTGGGTACGCCAACTCTTTCCAACTTCCACAAACTCAGCTACAAGTTGCAAGTGTACAAAAAGGTTACGACTGCAAAAAGCTCAGATGCAAAAACGTGTGCGTACGGCACAGAATGGCTAAGATTGTTTACCTGTCGGGTAAGCTGATAACTCGGCAGAGTTCTGATGTTTCTCCCAGGCTTTTATAGATGATGATGATGATGATGATGGTAATCACTGACAGCTGTCAGCTCCGGGCTCCTGGTGCTCCACAGTGGCGACTGCGCCCTCTGGTGCCTGAAGCCCGCCGTCAGGCAGGCGCCCTCTGGTGTTGGGCCAGCAGTACCTCCTCTTCCGGCGGCCCACACAACAGGACCCCCCCCCCCCCCCCAACTGGCGCCTCCTGGCTCCCGACCAGGCTTGTCGGGATGCCGCTGGTAGAAATCGGCCAGGAGGGCCGGATCCAGGATGAAGCTCCTCTTCACCCAGGAGCGTTCTTCGGGTCCATAACCCTCCCAGTCCACCAGATATTGGAAGCCCCGACCCCTCCGGCGAACATCCAGGAGCCTGCGGATGGTCCACGCAGGCTCGCCGTCGATGATGCGGGCAGGAGGCGGCACTGGTCCGGGGGTGCAGAGGTCTGAGGTGTGACATGGTTTTATTTTTGACACATGGAAAACGGGATGGATCCGCAGTGAAGCTGGGAGTTTCAGCTTCACTGCGGCCGGACTGATGACTTTGGTGATGGGAAATGGTCCAGTGTATCTGTCCGTCAGTTTTGGTGAGTCCGTATGCAGAGGAATGTTCTCAGTTGAAAGCCAAACCTCCTGCCCGGGCTGGTAAGCAGAGGCCAGGGTGCGTCGGCGATCTGCATGGCTCTTTGCCCTCGTCCGGCTTTCAGAAGGGCAGAGCGGGCTGTTCACCACACCGGACGGCACCTTCTGAGGTGGGCCGGGACCTTGACCTCTCCTTCTATAGCCGGAAACAATGGGGGCTGGTACCCCAAACACACCTCGAAGGGGGAGAGGCCGGTCACTGAGGAGACTTGACTGTTGTGGGCATACTCGATCCAGGCCAGATGTTGACTCCAGGCCGTCGGGTGCGCGGAGGTCACACATCTTAGGGCCTGCTCCAGATCTTGATTAGCCCGCTCTGCTTGTCCATTTGTCTGTGGGTGGTACCCAGATGAGAGGCTCACAGTGGCCCCCAGTTCCCTACAGAAACGCCTCCAGACTTGCGAGGAAAACTGGAGAACACGGTCTGAGACGATGTTCGTGGGGATACCATGCAGATGCACGACGTGGTGTACCAGGAGGTCTGCAGTCTCCTCGGCCGTCAGGAGCTTCGGGAGGGCCACGAAGTGGGCCACCTTGGAGAACCGGTCCACTGTCGTCATGATGGCAGTCATTCCCTGGGACGCAGGGAGACCCGTGACGAAGTCCAGGCCTATATGGGACCAGGGGTGTCGAGGCACCGGCAACGGCTGGAGGAGTCCTTTCTCTTGTTGACGCACAGCCTTGCCCCTGGCGCAGGTGGTGCAGGCCCGGACATACTCCCGGACATCGGCTTCCAGTGACGCCCACCAGAATCACTGCCGGACCACTGCCACGGTTCTTCGCACCCCTGGATGGCAGGAGAGCTTGGAACTGTGACAGAAGTCCAGGACCGCAGCTCTTGCGTCTGGTGGGACGTACAGTCTGTTCGATGGTCCACCGCCGGGGTCCGGGTGTTGCGTTAGGGCCTCCCTAATGGTCTTTTCTACGTCCCACGTGAAGGTGGCGATGATAGTGGACTCCGGGATGATGGTGTCAGGTGGATCCGACAGCTCTGTTCTGACCTCCTCTTCATGCACCCGGGACAGTGCGTCAGACCGTTGGTTTTTGGTCCCGGGGCGGTATGTGATCCGGAAGTCAAAACGTCCAAAGAACAGTGACCAACGGGCTTGCCTGGGGTTCAGACGCTTAGCTGTCCGGATGTACTCCAGGTTCCGATGGTCAGTGAAAACCATGAATGGAACCACAGTTCCCTCCAACAAGTGTCTCCACTCCTCCAGGGCCTCTTTCACCGCCAGGAGCTCCCGATTGCCGACGTCATAGTTCCGTTCTGCTGGGGTTAACCTGCGGGAAAAATAGGCACAAGGGTGGAGGACCTTATCGGACTCCCTGCTCTGGGACAGCACGGCTCCTATCCCTGAGTCAGAGGCATCCACTTCAACAACAAACTGGTGGTTAGGATCGGGCTGCACCAGAACTGGCGCAGTCGAGAACCGGCGTTTCAACTCCCTAAACGCGGCTTCGCACTGATCCGACCAGGTGAAGGGGACTTTTGGGGAGGTCAGGGCTGTCAGGGGATCAACCACCTGACTGTAGCCCTTGATGAACCTCCTGTAAAAATTTGCAAAACCGAGGAACTGTTGCAGCTTCCTACGGCTTACCGGTTGGGGCAAATCTCTCACTGCTACTACCTTGGCCGGATCGGGGCGATGGAGTTGGAGGAGATGATGAACCCCAGGAAGGACAAAGAAGTATGGTGGAACTCGCACTTCTCGCCCTTCACAAACAGCCGGTTCTCCAACAACTGCTGTAGGACCTGACGTACATGCTTAACATGGGTCTCAGGATCCGGGGAGAAGATGAGGATATCATCCAGGTATACGAAGACGAACCGATGCAGGAAGTCCCGCAAGACGTCATTTACCAATGCTTGGAATGTCGCAGGGGCGTTAGTGAGGCCGAACGGCATGACCAGGTACTCAATGTGGCCGAACGGGGTGTTAAATGCCATCTTCCATTTGTCTCCCTTCCGGATCCGAACCAGCTGATAAGCATTACGAAGATCGAGTTTTGTGAATATTTTGGCTCTATGCAGGGGCGTGGACACTGAATCTAATAGAGGCAACGGGTATCGGTTGCGAACCGTAATGTCGTTCAGCCCTCTATAATCAATGCATTAATTAATCAATCAATCAATTTTTTTTATATAGCGCCAAATCACAACAAACAGTTGCCCCAAGGCGCTTTATATTGTAAGGCAAGGCCATACAATAATTATGTAAAACCCCAACGGTCAAAACGACCCCCTGTGAGCAAGCACTTGGCTACAGTGGGAAGGAAAAACTCCCTTTTAACAGGAAGAAACCTCCAGCAGAACCAGGCTCAGGGAGGGGCAGTCTTCTGCTGGGACTGGTTGGGGCTGAGGGAGAGAACCAGGAAAAAGACATGCTGTGGAGGGGAGCAGAGATCGATCACTAATGATTAAATGCAGAGTGGTGCATACAGAGCAAAAAGAGAAAGAAACAGTGCATCATGGGGACCCCCCAGCAGTCTACGTCTATAGCAGCATAACTAAGGGATGGTTCAGGGTCACCTGATCCAGCCCTAACTATAAGCTTTAGCAAAAAGGAAAGTTTTAAGCCTAATCTTAAAAGTAGAGAGGGTGTCTGTCTCCCTGATCTGAATTGGGAGCTGGTTCCACAGGAGAGGAGCCTGAAAGCTGAAGGCTCTGCCTCCCATTCTACTCTTACAAACCCTAGGAACTACAAGTAAGCCTGCAGTCTGAGAGCGAAGCGCTCTATTGGGGTGATATGGTACTACGTGGTCCCTAAGATAAGATGGGACCTGATTATTCAAAACATTATAAGTAAGAAGAAGAATTTTAAATTCTATTCTAGAATTAACAGGAAGCCAATGAAGAGAGGCCAATATGGGTGAGATATGCTCTCTCCTTCTAGTCCCCGTCAGTACTCTAGCTGCAGCATTTTGAATTAACTGAAGGCTTTTTAGGGAACTTTTAGGACAACCTGATAATAATGAATTACAATAGTCCAGCCTAGAGGAAATAAATGCATGAATTAGTTTTTCAGCATCACTCTGAGACAAGACCTTTCTGATTTTAGAGATATTGCGTAAATGCAAAAAAGCAGTCCTACATATTTGTTTAATATGCGCTTTGAATGACATATCCTGATCAAAAATGACTCCAAGATTTCTCACAGTATTACTAGAGGTCAGGGTAATGCCATCCAGAGTAAGGATCTGGTTAGACACCATGTTTCTAAGATTTGTGGGGCCAAGTACAATAACTTCAGTTTTATCTGAGTTTAAAAGCAGGAAATTAGAGGTCATCCATGTCTTTATGTCTGTAAGACAATCCTGCAGTTTAGCTAATTGGTGTGTGTCCTCTGGCTTCATGGATAGATAAAGCTGGGTATCATCTGCGTAACAATGAAAATTTAAGCAATACCGTCTAATAATACTGCCTAAGGGAAGCATGTATAAAGTGAATAAAATTGGTCCTAGCACAGAACCTTGTGGAACTCCATAATTAACTTTAGTCTGTGAAGAAGATTCCCCATTTACATGAACAAATTGTAATCTATTAGACAAATATGATTCAAACCACCGCAGCGCAGTGCCTTTAATACCTATGGCATGCTCTAATCTCTGTAATAAAATTTTATGGTCAACAGTATCAAAAGCAGCACTGAGGTCTAACAGAACAAGCACAGAGATGAGTCCACTGTCCGAGGCCATAAGAAGATCATTTGTAATCTTCACTAATGCTGTTTCTGTACTATGATGAATTCTAAAACCTGACTGAAACTCTTCAAATAGACCATTCCTCTGCAGATGATCAGTTAGCTGTTTTACAACTACCCTTTCAAGAATTTTTGAGAGAAAAGGAAGGTTGGAGATTGGCCTATAATTAGCTAAGATAGCTGGGTCAAGTGATGGCTTTTTAAGTAATGGTTTAATTACTGCCACCTTAAAAGTCTGTGGTACGTAGCCAACTAACAAAGATAGATTGATCATATTTAAGATCGAAGCATTAAATAATGGTAGGGCTTCCTTGAGCAGCCTGGTAGGAATGGGGTCTAATAAACATGTTGATGGTTTGGATGAAGTAACTAATGAAAATAACTCAGACAGAACAATCGGAGAGAAAGAGTCTAACCAAATACTGGCATCACTGAAAGCAGCCAAAGATAACGATACGTCTTTGGGATGGTTATGAGTAATTTTTTCTCTAATAGTTAAAATTTTGTTAGCAAAGAAAGTCATGAAGTCATTACTAGTTAAAGTTAATGGAATACTCAGCTCAATAGAGCTCTGACTCTTTGTCAGCCTGGCTACAGTGCTGAAAAGAAACCTGGGGTTGTTCTTATTTTCTTCAATTAGTGATGAGTAGAAAGATGTCCTAGCTTTACGGAGGGCTTTTTTATAGAGCAACAGACTCTTTTTCCAGGCTAAGTGAAGATCTTCTAAATTAGTGAGACGCCATTTCCTCTCCAACTTACGGGTTATCTGCTTTAAGCTACGAGTTTGTGAGTTATACCACGGAGTCAGGCACTTCTGATTTAAAGCTCTCTTTTTTAGAGGAGCTACAGCATCCAAAGTTGTCTTCAATGAGGATGTAAAACTATTGACGAGATACTCTATCTCACTTACAGAGTTTAGGTAGCTACTCTGCACTGTGTTGGTATATGGCATTAGAGAACATAAAGAAGGAATCATATCCTTAAACCTAGTTACAGCGCTTTCTGAAAGACTTCTAGTGTAATGAAACTGCATGGACGGAGTCCGCCGTCTTTCTTGCCCACAAAAAAGAAACCAGCACCTAACGGGGAGGAAGAGTTCCGGATCAACCCGGCAGCTAAAGAGTCCCGGATGTAGGTCTCCAATGATTCGCGCTCAGGGCATGAGAGGTTGTACAGCCTGCTGGACGGATACCCCGCGCCCAGGATCAAATCAATGGCACAATCATACGGTCGGTGCGGGGGAAGCGTGAGAGCCAGATTTTTGCTGAAAACGTCAGCAAGATCGTGGTACTCTGCCAGCACCGCCGTAAGATTGGGGGGACTCGAACCTTCTCTTTAGCAGTTGCACCGGGTGGGACCGAGGATCTTAAACACTCCCGGTGGCAGGTTTCGCTCCATTGAGCCACAGCCCCAGACGGCCAATCGATCTGGGGATTGTGCTTACTCATCCATGGATAGCCCAAAGTAATCTTGGAGGTAGAAGGTGTTACAAAAAACACAATCTCCTCCCTGTGATTCCCAGACACAACCAGTGTTAAGGGCTGTGTCTGGTGTGTGATTAATGGAAGAAGAGTGCCATCTAGTGCCCGTACCTTCAATGGTGAAGGAAGGGCCACTAGAGGGAGCCCTACTTCCTTAGCCCATCTGCTGTCCAGCAGATTCCCCTGTGACCCCGTGTCGATCAGTGTTGGGGCATGAAGGGTTAAATCCCCGCTGAGGATCATGATTGGTACTCGTGCGGATTTTTGTGCATTTCCCGCGTGTGTGTTATGGCCCACCCTTAGCCCAGTCTCTAAGGGCGAGTGTTTCGCCTCGATTAGGGTGCCATAGTAGAGAAGCTCGAATCCTCGACTGGACTGGGTTGCTTGACGTGAGGACGTTTTGCTTCAAATCACCGAAGCTTCAGCTAAAATTCTTGCTCTGGTAGTCTGACTTCTGTCTTGACTCTTGTAGAGAAGAATAAAACCGAAGCCAACAAAAGCTGGAGTTTTTAACCTGGACAACTGAGAGCCTACACAGAAACTTGATTAGGGTGATCAAACACCTGTCTGAACTCCCTCACAAACCCAGTGTATGTCGTTAGAAGCCGTGAACTCTGTTCCCAAAGCGCCGTAGCCCATGCGCGTGCCTCACCTCAAAGCAAATTTACGACAAAAGCCACCCGGCTGGAGTCTGACATGTACATTACGGGACGTTGTGCGAAGATGAGCGAGCGCTGCATTAAGAAGTCTGCGCACGTCTCAACACAACCTCCGTACGGCTCCAGGGGGCCAATGTATGCTTCAGGGGATGGGGGGGGGGGGGGTCATTGAATGACCACTGGAGGGTCTCTGTTCAGCAACAGGTCCACAGGAGGAGGAGCAGCAGCCGCGCCCTGTGCGCGCGCTTCCACCTGAGCGGTGAGAGCCTCCATCCTACGATCGAGCAGTATGTTCTGCTTGGTCACCAAATCCAGCCGAGCAGTGAGGGTGGTTAATATTTGCTGCAACTCACCCAACCTGCCTCCTGCTGGAGCCTGTGCACCTTGCGTCTCCATTGATTGTTCAACGGTTGGTATGTGCCCCTCGGAATCCATGACGTTGGCCAAGTTATCCTGTTGGGGAAAGTGTAAGACACAGACCCACACCAGGGGGCGTAAATGAACGGGCAATAGAGATGCCAATAAATACAATTTAATGCTGCAAATGTGCACTACAGGTCAAAAATACTGCTTTAGTCAATCAGGTTTCACAAAAGGTGACGTGTGGGCAGGCCCGAGGGTAGGAGACGCCCATCCAGAGAAGAGCCGGGACCCAAAAGGTTCCACCGCCAACGGAGACCTGCAATACACCGGAGCCGCCAAGTCCTGAGTCCCCAGGTGGCCACTGCCTCCAGCTGTCAGATCCGGTACTGCTGGCAGGAAAAACAAACAGGTTACGGTGGGTGTGTGTACACCCAGCAAACAGTCAGCAAAACACAGTTCCTTTCTGGGGGGAAAACCTCCACCTCCAATCACAAGAACTCAGAGTACGTGCAGTGCCTTATGTAACACTTAACAAGTCTGGAGTGAGGAGTGGGTACGCCAACTCCTTCCAACTTCCACAAACTCGGCTACAAGCTGCAAGTGTACAAAAAGGTTACGACTGCAAAAAGCTCAGATGCAAAAACGTGTGCGTACGGCACAGAACGGCTGAGATCGTTTACCTGTTGGGTAAGCTGATAACTCGGCAGAGTTCTGATGTCTCTCCCAGGCTTTTATAGATGATGATGATGATGATGGTAATCACTGACATCTGTCAGCTCCGGGCTCCTGGTGCTCCACAGTGGCGACTGCACCCTCTGGTGCCTGAAGCTCGCCGTCAGGCAGGGCGCCCTCTGGTGTTGGGCCAGCAGTACCTCCTCTTCCGGCGGCCCACACAACACTTACATCTTATGTGGACGAGTAGAAATATCAGCACTCCAATAGTGGCTTTATCATTGGATGCTCATAAAGCCTTTGGTAGAGTAGAATGGAGCTTTCTTTAATATACTCTTAAAGCATTTGGGTTTGGCAAGGGATTAATTAGATGGGTGAGTGTTATTTATTCCGACCCAAGGGCGGCAGTTTTAACAAATGGATTGGTATCACCATTCTTTAGATTAAGGAGAGGGACAAAGCAAGGGGATCCTCTCAGTCCCCTATTATTCATATTATTTTTAGAACCATTAGCGGCCGCTGTTAGAAATGATAAAAGCATCAGGGGAGTAGTCCACGGCTCATTTAACACAGAATTTAACACAGATTTTAGTCTCTTGGCAAAGATAGATGCCAGGATTTTTATAATCATTATTCAGTAGGCATATAAGAAGCCAGTTATCGATTAAGAGTATGTCTTTTTTGGGTTTTGGGATTAGTGTAATTAGTGTAAAAATGTAGGAGGAAGGGTCCCTTTTTCTGTGCTCTCTAAAATACTTGGATTATGAATGGAGAAATCTGATTGTTAAAAAGTTTGTAGAATTCTGCTGTCAGACCATCCGGTCCTGGGGATTTATTGTTTTTAGTTGATTTATAGCTGAGTGAATTTCACTGATCGAAAGAGGGGAATCGCATGTTTCCTTTTTAGAAGATTGAATTTGTTGAATATTAATATTTGCTAAAAATTGCTCAATATTCCCAGCATCTATCGTCTAACCTCTCCACGCAAGACTGTGTCACGTACGTCACTGCCCAAACGCAGAAAATTAAACAGAGTCTCATTTAATGACTGATCACGCTGCTCAGCGTGGCGCTCTATTTTGACATTGTGGGACAGATCGCTGGACTACTTTCGCCTGATCCACTCCAGTGTGAAAATGAAATCAAAGCAAATGCCTTCCTGTGGGCAACACAGAACGTCTCTTCCCAGATGGATCTCTTTCAGTGCAGCTTCTTGTTCTGACTTTAACACAAAGTCAACACCCAAGTCTTTATTTCCAACTGTAAATGGTCATCAAAACATTCCAATCGTATATTTCTGAACTCTTCCGCATCAAACTCCATTGTGTCAATGTTTACAATGTGCTTGAGAGAAGTTGCTCCAAACTTTAAGTTTTGTAAATACGAGGTCTGTTAGAAAAGTATCCGACCTTATTATTTTTTTCAAAAATCATATGGATTTGAATCACATGTGATTACATCAGACATGCTTGAACCCTCGTGGGCATGCAAGAGTTTTTTCACGCCTGTCGGTTACATCATTCGCCTGTGGGCAGTCTTTGAGTGAGGAGTCGCCCACCCTCTCATCGATTTTTTTTTTTTCATTGTTTAGGAATGGCTCAGAGACTGCTGCTTTGTTTGATCAAAATTTTTTCAAAACTGTAAGGCACAACTGAGTGGACACCATTCGATAAATTCAGCTGGTTTTCGGTAAAAATTTTAACGGCTGATGAGAGATTTTGGTCTGGTAGTGTCGCTTTAAGGACGGCCCACGGCGCCTGACGGCGATCTGCGCTTCGAGGCGGCAGCGTCTCGCCATTTCAAGTTGAAAACTTTCACATTTCAGGCTCTGTTGACCCAGTAAGTCGTCAGAAAACAGAGAACTTTCAGAAGAAGTCGGCATGAGGAGTTTATTCGGACATTCCAATGTTAACGGACATTTTGTAATGAAAAAACGTGCGGGCAGAGTCGCATGTCGGGCCGGACCCGACCGCGGGGGGTCGCGACAGGAAAAACACCTCAGTTGGAAACCTTAACGGGCACGTTGGAACATGCCCAAGCTGTTAAACAATTTCTCAGTTACTCACTTGTTGAAAGCCATCAAAAGCCGCCTGAATTTTACAAATGGTTTTCAACACGGAGGTGTTTTTCCTGTCGCGGCGCACACAGATTTGCGCGCACGTCTTTCATTAAAAAATGTCCTTAAACAGTGGAATGTCCGCATAAAATCCTCATGCCGGCCTCTTCTGAATCTTCTCTGTTCTCTTACGACGTCCTGGGTGAATTAAGCCTTAAATTAGGATGTTTTCAGCTCGAAACAGGCCGACGACGGCGCCTGGAAGCGCTGCACGACATCCCGTTCTGTGGGAAGTCCTTACAGCGACAGAAACACCCCATAATCTCTCATCAGCCGTTAAACTTTTCACTGAAAACCAGCTGAATTTCTCGAATAGTGTCCACTCAGATATTCCTCACAGGTCCAGAAAAAATGTTGATAAAGCAACGCGCGCCGTCTCGAGCAGCGTGTGAAACAAAGGAATTCAGCCGAGAGGGCGGGACCACATCTCACTCAAGGCCTGCCCACAGGGAAATGACGTCACCGACACGCGTGAAAAAACTCAGGCATGCGCACGAGGGTTCAAGCATGATTGGTGTAATCGCACATCATTCAAATCCATATAGTAAAAAATAAATAAAAGTGTCAGTTTATTATCTAATAGACCTCGTATTTATTACGGCCACTCTTAAAACTTCGGTTATATTCATAATTTTATTACTGGTAAATTTTAAAATTGATTTAGACAAGATATACTCATTATCTCACAAGAATATATCACAGTTATCTGGGAACTACTTTTTGCACAGGAATTCATCAAGAACATCAGCTGCAGGCGTGTACTAACACAGGATATACAGAAACTGCATATCGTTGTTTTGCCAAAACAAGTCCACTACTTGAGCTACTAACTCACTCACTCATCTTCAACTGCTTTTCTGGGAACAGGTCACGGGGGCAACAGCTCCAGCAGGGGACCCCAGACTTCCCTTTCCCATGTCACATTAACCACTTCTGACTGGGGGATCCCGAGTCGTTCCCAGGCCAGTGTGGAGATATAATCTCTCCACCTAGTCCTGGATCTTCCCCCGGGTCTCCTCACAGATAGACGTGCCTGGAACACCTCCCTAGGGAGGCACACAGGAGGCATCCTTACCAGATGCCCGAACCACCTCAGCTGGCTCCTTTCAACATGAAGGAGCAGCGACTCTACTCTGAGCTCCCTTCGGATGACTGAACTTCTCACCCCATCTCTAAGGGAGACACCAGCCACCCTCCTGAGGAAGCCCATTTCTGCTGCTTGTACCCACGATCTAGTTCTTTCGGTCATGACCCAACCCTCATGACCATAAGTGAGAGTAGGAACAAAGATTGATGTTGGGTCTGCACCCTGTTTTAAAGAAATGAGAGGCACAGACACTGTAAAGAAACCAGTCAGAGAGATGCAAATATATTTTATGCTCTGCGCAGAGGAGGAGAGTAACAGCGGGCAGTAGCAGCTTGTACGTGCTCAGCTCCAAAGCTCTCCTAAAATCTCCTCCTCTTGCTTGGCTTTTTATTTAGTTCACCAACATGAGAAAAAAACAAACAAGGACAGTCAGAGAGAGGTTACACATGAGTCATGTCTGCATGGGGGAGATAGCAAAGCAAGGTCGCGGCTGGAAACTTCCATTCCTGCAACATGAGCCTTGTGGCTTGTCAAAAACAGGATAAGGCACTTATGCAAAATGAAAAACAGTTTGCTCAATCATGAAGAATGCAGACAAACAAGTTTTTCTTTTTAAAACCTCCTCTTCTCACAAAGAGGAAAAGTACACGTAGTCATAAAAGGAAATGAATGATAATATAAGCATGAACTATATAAAATAAATGATAATATAAGCATGAACTATATAAAATCCTTGACATAATCCTCCCTGTTTATCGTTTATTTACATAAGTTTGTCATGTCCAAAACACACTTCAATAGAAAATTTGTCCACTTTAACCACTTGTCTTATTACATTTTCAGCTAAAGCTTCATAGGCTAAGAGTGTGTTAACTCATCACGTCAACAGTTCAAGCTTAAACTGGAGTTATGGGCTTTTCAATATCATCATAATTCTCAACACAGTCATTATAGTTTTCTCCACTAAGGTTTGACTGTTTCAATGCTTGATATTTTGGCATAGTTTGTTGGAAAGCCAGATTACACTGTACAAATGTATTTGAGACCATTTTGCCAACCATTGTTTTGATATAATAGACAGATACCCTCTCTACTTTTAAGATTAGGCTTAAAACTTTCCTTTTCGCTAAGGCTTATAGTTAGGGCTGGATCGGGTGACCCTGGACCATCCCTTGGTTATGTTGCTTTAGACGTAGACTGTGTTTCATAATTATTGTATGGCCTTGCCTTGCAATGTGGAGCGCCTTGGGGCAACTGTTTGTTGTGATTTGGCGCTATACAAGAAAAAAGTTGATTGATTGATTGATATAAGGGATCACACAACACATGCAAAGTCCAATCAGAATTAGGACTATAATAACTGGTGTCATTATTTTCAATAGTAACTGCCACCATGGTCCTGAAGTCATCCAGGACCAGGGATCCCACTGGCTCACGGCTAGAGTGTCTTTATGCATTGCATCATGAAGTTTATTCAGCTCTTCCAATGCGTCCTGCACATCCACCGAATGAATGGAGTCTGGGATGAAAGTACAGCATGTTGTGTTCAGCAGAACACAAACTCCTCCCTGTGAACCAGTAAGCAAGTCTAAAACCATGCGATTTTGCATCACCATGGTACGTAAAGCATCTATTTCAGTATTTTGAGCTGCTACTATTTTCTCAGTTACATTCATGAACAGACCCAATCGATAATTCAGAGTTTCAATCACTAATGAATTTTTTACCACTCCTATCCAGGGGAACAGTGAATGTGCTATTTTATCTCCTACAGACCACAATTTTTGGTCCTTCGGTACATCCGAGCCCCACATGTGATCATGTGGCAACACATTTGGGTATATCGATCTCCTCTGTCTGGTGCTGCCATTCTTCTCTGTGGAGGTCCTTGGCACTACCACATATGTATGGTCAGTCACCTGGGTAGGTGCACACACACCACCCCAATTTGGTGGAAGACTCGTGTACAGCCTGGAACCACAAAGCCAATAGATGTCATCATACACCGGAGTACCATTTATAGGTGGTAGCAAAAACTTACTAACATAAGCACATGATTCATTCGTTCCCCATGCGATGAAAATAAGTATCATTCTCAAAATATGTTTTGGTTAGGCTGAAATCATTTGATAGAACATAAGTTTGGGTACACAGACGTTTCCTAATTTTACCTACAGTTTTATTCCCTGTCCCGTAAAAGCAAATCGGGAATGGCCGTTGTGATGACAATTTAACATGTGATGATATTTTTGCATTTCCCTTCAGTCTAGTCAATGGAGTAGCACTTGGGCACGCTTGTACATCTTCTGTTGAAGTCCCTATCATATAAGTGGTTGCACTGAGGCAAGTGGTGTTACATCTTGTCAGCCCAGGAATCCGAGGAGCACGAAACACACTAAGGTCACAGCGCAACCGGCTGCCCTACCAACAGTCTGGCAACGGCGGCGCTGAGCACGCCGCTCCGGGGTCTGCTGTAGTTCAGTCATGATTGCTAGGATACAGTGTTGTTAACCAACCTCACCTAATAGTGCAAGGATCTCCCTGCTTCACTGGCGTTGAGACAATCTATTGCTAATTAAATAGACTCCCTTTGTAGCCAGACTTCCCCTTACACTGTGGAGGCAGCCAACACACGCTGTATCTTACAGTGACTTAGATGTATCCATGTTGATCTCTCTGCTATCTTTACTGCAGTTGGTGTTGTTAACAGCACTTGGTATGGACCTTCCCAACGAGGACTGGACCAGTTCTTCCTCTTAATCACTTTGATGAACACCCAGTCTCCTGGTTGGACTACTGGAAGGCCGTCCTGTGGAAGATCAGAATTATTCGGCAGTAAATGTGTTTGAGTTATCTCTTTCTGTGTTAATGTCTTTTTCATAAAATCTGCTAATGTTTGTTCCTCATCTGCTGTTTTAGTATCCATGTCAAAAATTGGTAGACGATATGGTCGTCCATAAAGTATCTCAAATGGTGTTAAACCTGATGGTGTTGGTGTTATTCTCATATACAATTTTACTAGGTCCAAACATTCAATCCAGGTTCATTTCGTCTCTTCCATACATTTCCTTAATCTTGTTTTTATTGTGCCATTTGTCCTTTCCACTAATCCTGCACTTTGTGGGTGGTAAGCACAATGATGTTTTAACTTAATTTGCATGTGTTCTGCTACTCTTTGTACAACTTCATTTACAAAATGTGTTCCATTATCACTGTACAATGTCTCTGGTATTCCATAATACGGAATAATTGTCTTACACAGTGCTTTTGCTACTGTTAAAGCATCTGCTTTTTGTGATGGAATGATTTCTACCCATTTTGAAAAAGCATCAATTAATACTAGACAGTATTGATAAGGTCCACATCGATTTAGTTCAATAAAGTCCATATGAACAATTTGAAAAGGATACTGTGGTTTGGAGAATTGCCCTCTCCGGGGTCTTATATTTCCCTGTGGGTTGTGTTTCAATCAGGTAACACAGGCTTTACAAAAATTTTTTGAGTATAAATTAAATCCATAGGTAGTAAAGTGTTGGTCTACCATATGTACCATCCCCCCTGTCGACACATGCGTTAACCCATGTGTCGCAATTGCAGCTGCTTTAAATAAGCTTTTGGGTAGGATGGGTTTGTTATGTACACAATAAAGTCCTTTGGGGTTGCCCCATTTTTCAACCACAGATTTTGTTCCTGTGTTGGTGCTTGTTTTTGCATATCCAGTAAAAGGTCAGAGTCTATTAATGGTTCACTATCTGTCTGAGCTGTGTAAATAAAAGAAGTGCCATATTGACCAGCTGCTGCTTCTTTCGCTATTTTGTCTGCGAGACGGTTTCCTCTGGAGACAAAATCTGTGCCTCTGGTGTGGGCTGGGCATTTACATAATGCCAGGTGTGATGGTAATGTCACTGCTTCTAGCAAATTTATGAGTAAGCCTGCATGTGTCACTGGTTTCCCTGTAGAGGTTATCATACCTCTCTGTTGCCATTGTTTTGCAAAGAAGCAAATTGTTGAAAATGCATATTGACTATCTGTATAGACTGTCAGTTTCTGTCCTTTAGCCAAGATACAAGCTCTGATTAATGCAATGAGTTCTGCAGCTTGGGCTGATTTAAAATGATCAATCTGTTTTGCTTCAATAACAGTATTTGGTAGTTGAACAACAGCATAGCCTGTTAATGTCTGTCCTTTCTGATCTTTGAAACATGAGCCATCCACAAAGTAATGTAGTCCATCTGTAAATGGTTCGTCTGTTACGTCTGGTCGAGGTAACTGTTGTTTCTCTGTGTCTGCCAAACAATCATGCGGTTCACCATCTGTCTCAGTGGGTAGGAGCGTGGCGGGATTCAAGGTGTTGCATCTTTCAATGGTAATGTGTGGCTGAGACAATAGCATGGCTGTATAAGCTATCTGTCTAGCAGGCGATAAGAATGTATCCAAACGTTTGGAATAATAGCCAACTGGTTTCTTTTTATTACCATATTGTTGTAGCTGCACACATGAATCCCTGTTTTGTGTCCACCATGAGAGTGAATGGCTTAGCATAATTGGGCAGAGATAATACTGTGGAACTCACAAGTTCTTGTTTAAGAGCTGTAAACTGTTCTTCAGCTTCTTTATTCCACTGTCTTTTATCAATCATAGCCATTGGTATAGAGTGTATTAAATCCTGCAATTTCTGCACCTTCTCTGCATAACATGGAATCCAGGCTCTACAATAATTACAGATACCTAAGAAAGTCATCATTTCCTTTTTTGTTGACGGTTTAGGTGCTTTGAGAATAGCGTGCTTTCGATCGTCTTGTATTAGTTTCCCCTCAGATGATAGAATGTGGCCTAAATAAGTCACTTGTGGTTGCACAAACTGCAACTTTTGCTTTTTAATTTTACTTCCTGTTTCTGCCAAATGTTGCAAAAGCATCATGGTACATTTTGTACAGCTGTCTTTTGTCTTTCCTGCCACCAAAATGTCATCTACATACACCAGGATTTCTGAATCTTCTGGTGGAGTAAATGAAGATAAGCAACAATTTATTGCTTGTGTAAAAATGGTCGGACTGTCAGCAAAACCTTGAGGGAGCCTTGTATATGTGTATCTTTTCCCTTTGAATGTAAAAGCAAACTAAAATTGAGAGTCTGGATGAACAGGTACTGAGAAAAATGCATTACTGATGTCTATGACAGAGAAGTACATGTTTCCAGGACTTAATCTATTTAGCAGCGTATGTGGGTCTGGGACCAGAGGGGCGCTAGTTTCTACTGCAGCATTTACTGCACGTAGGTCTTGTACCATTCGCCAATTCTGATTGTCTGCTTTTTTCACAGGATATATTGGAGTGTTACAGGATGCATCTAAACATTCCCTGATGACTCCTGCTTCCAGTAATTCTGCAATAACCGGTTCAATTCCTCTTTCTGCTTCAGGTTTTAATGGATATTGTTTGATCCGTGGTCTCCAATCAGATCGTGGCTTAATTTTGACTGGCTGAATGTTTTTCAACAGTCCTACATCTGTGGGTGCATTCATCCAGAGATGAGGAGGCAGTTTGGCCCATAAAGTCTCATCTTCCTGTGTCAGCAACACAGATGTTGTTAAATTTCAATCATCCAGATCTACTTCATGTATCACCGGTGTCGTCCAAGCACTTACAAACATGTATTTCCGATACAAGCCTGTGGATGGACTGAAATCCCACACCGACACTGCATCTGCTTCGTGCCAATCAGTCGCTTCTTCAGCTATTTTAACAATTCCTCCAAGGTCCTTCCAGGACTGAGTGTCTGCCCTTGTCAGTGAAATATGCGGCACAGCCTCAGGTTTTCCTCTGTACCATTTGTCTGCACTTTGGGTCAGCACTACACGACACACAGAGGTGGTTTTTCTGTCTGTGTATAGGTGTGCTACTGTCTGTAATTCTGATGGAATTTTCAGAAATCCTGCTCCATACCTTTCATCCTTTCGTGGAGTGAATAGCATAGTTATGTGTAGATCTTTTGGTGAGATCATTACTACGTGTTCTCTGTTTTCACAGGTCATCAGACCTTCCTCCAATAATTGTTCAGTTTGTCTCAACTCCGACAGATCCAAAGAGTACTGCCAGGCCTGGGCCAAATTTGTATATACAGTAGCGGGCTGTCTCACAGCTCTCATACCACCTACTGTCGGCGTGACTCCTATAGATAAGGCAGTCATCAAATCTCGTCCCAGTAAATTTACTGGACAATGGGGCGAATAAACCACAGAGACACAAGCAGTTTGGTCCGTTTCAGGATCTTCAAAATTGACAAACTTCAATATTTTCTCTGAATTCACCTGTCCATTTGCAGATTTTACCCAAACAACTTCTTTTGCAAATTTGGTTCTGGGAGGTCTGTCTGTTATCACTGTCCTACATGCTCCTGTGTCACAGAGAAAATCCATGTCCTGTCCATTTACCTTTAGAGTCACCACAGGTCTTTCTTCCTCTTTATGGCCTCTAGTCTCATCTGTGCTTCACTGAGCCATACTTTTGCACACTCTATTTCTCCTTCTTTTCTTGCTTTCCTGTTACCCTTTTTATTTGCTGCTGTAAGTTTTAACACCAAACCTTCACAATCTGGCACAACCAATTTACCTGAAAAGCCATATTTCTTTTTCCATTTTGTTATGTACTTCAGATTTTCCGGATTGCGTTTGTGCATGTATTTTTCGTCGCCCTGAAATAGGGGCTTATTTTCTGTGCGTGTGTTTCCCATGTTGGTCACCTATTCCCCTTCACTCTGCAAAGTTCAGGTCAAGCTTCTACCCCGTGGGGCGGACCTTCCTTGGAATCCCCCTCTTTGCAGACTCGTCGGGAATATGTGAGTGTGGTGCGTATGGACTTAAAATGACCTACTTTGCAGACAACAGCTTCACTTTTGTCCCCTGATAAAATGGGATATCAAGCTGTCCGTGCTTCAGTCACTCACAGTCCCATTCTTTTATTATTATTGTTACTCACCTTTATTTGAAAAGGGACAATGTACAGAGACATTAAGCTCATAAAACAAAGATGATCTGTACCAGATTGTAGCTAAATAGCTAGTTTCCATCTGCGGTCCCCATTACATAATAAAATACAGTGAAGGAATACTCAGTCCAACAATACCACACATACAGTCCGACACTGTCACACACACACACTCCCACAACCGCTCCAACTTTCACACATATACAAAATAAATTACAGATTTCAACAATGATTGCAATTACAGACAAGTCCTTATCTTAAAATAAATAAATAAATACATAATGACCTACCTAATATATCTATCATTTTATATCAAGACATAAATAACAAATAACCACTTCTACACAGTTAATAATAGTGCTGGCAGGTTTGGTTGTTCCCTAGCCACTGTTTAAGCTCTGCTGTGAAGGTGATACAGCTTGTCTGATGTTTTAGTTCGTTTGGAAGATTATTCCATTCTTCTATGGCATTATAAGAAAAGGCAGTTTGTGCAAATGAAGTTTTGCACTTTGGGATGGCACACTGCCCCCTGGTGGAGGCTCGTGTGGCTCTGGTAGTGACTGTAGATGTTAAGTGAACAAAATCCTTACAACAAAAAAACAACAAGAACAAAATTCTCTCACATTCATACCACAAACACACTTAGTTTCACTTTTGGAATATTCAATTAATTCGCGTCTCTCTAACTGCTTCTCCTGAAATTTATTTTTACTCCTCCTGTATTTCTTAGCCGGATGGGGACTCGAACCCCTCCGCCAAATGCACCGGCAGGACCGGAGACTCTAACTCCCTCCCCCGCACTTTATTACCCACGTTAACATATTTTATCCTCACAGGCAGGCAGTAATTACTTACGTTAATTTGTTGCACCTCTCATTTGGTTCGGAGGCGTCGTCAATCTACTGCGGCGAGCAGAGGTGGATGTCTATGGTCACCGGCCCGACGGAGAATTCACTCCTCAGGACTTTCTTCAGTGCGCGCTGTCAGCGGTGCGTCTCCCTCCGTTCGCTCGAGAAGATCTGTCGACGCCCCACGTTGGGCACCAGGAAAAAACTGTTGGGTTTGCACCGTTTTTAAAGAAATGAGAGGCACAAACACTGTAAAGAAACCAGTCAGAGAGAGACAAATATATATTTTTTGCTCTGCGCAAAGGAGGAGAACAAGAAGCAGCTTGTAAGTGCTCAGCTCCAAAGCTCTCCTAAAATCCCCTCCTCTGGCCCAGATTTTTATTTAGTTCATCAGCATGAGAAAAAACAAACAAGGACAGTCAGAGAGAGGTTACACGAGTCATGTCTGCAAGAGGGAGATATCAAGGCAAGGTGACAGCTGGAACCTTCCATTCCTGCGACATGAGCCCTGTGGCTCGTCCAAAGCAGGATGAGGCACTTATGCAAAATGAAAAATAGTTTGCTCAATCATGAAAAATGCAGACAAGTCTTTCTTTTTAAAACCTCCGCTTCTCACAAAGAGGAAAAGTACACGTAGTCATAAAAGGAAATAAATGATAATATAAACATGAACTATATAAAATCAAATCAATTTTATTTATATAGCACCAAATCACAACAAACAGTTGCCCCAAGGCGCTTTATATTGCAAGGCAAGGCCATACAATAATTACGGAAAAAATAATAAATAATAATATAAGCATGAACTATATAAAATCCTTGACACTATCTTGCAATTCTGAGATACTTTACGTTACGAAATGCTTTGTAAAGTTCGGAGGCTTATTTCAATGTCATCCTCCTCATGTAACATGTGACGGAGCTGGGGGTGTGGAAGATGTTTAAAGGAGTGAACACCAGAAAGGCAGCGGGACCTGATGGCATCAGTGGTCGTGTCCTGAAAGCCTGTGCTGACTAGCTGGCACCCGGTTTTTACAACTATATTTAACCTCTCCCTCTCTCAGTGCGTGATTCCCAGCTGCTTTAAAAAGGCAGTGGTTGTTCCCGTCCCCAAAACAGCACAGCCCCCTAATCCAAATGACTTCCGGCCTATCACCCTCACATCTGTGGTGATGAAATTTTTGAAAAGCTGGTCAAGACTTTTATCACCTCCTCCCTGCCACTTGATCTGGATCCTCTGCAGTTTGCCTACCGCAGAGACAGATCAACTGACGATGCCATAACTTTCCTGCTGCACAAAACCCTCGCCCATGTGGACTTGAGAATGGGGAACTACGCCAGAGTGCTCTTTGTGGATTACAGCTCAGCGTTTAATACCATTGTCCCCTCCAGACTGGTCACTAAGCTGTGTAATCTCGGTCTGAGCTCCTCCTTCAGTACTGACGATACAGCCATCATTGGACTAATCTCCCACAATAAGGAGGAGACCTATAGGAAGGAGGTCTCCCATCTGGAGAGTTGGTCCCGGAAAAATAACCTCCTGCTGAACATCAGCAAAACTAAAGAACTGACTGTGGACTTCAGAAGAAAGCAGCAGAGTGACATCCATCCACTCTATATAGGGGGTCTGAGGTGGAGAGGGTGGAGAGTTTTAAATATCTTGGCGTGACCATCTCACAGGACTCGTCTTGGTCACGCCACATTAACCGGACAGTGAAGAAGGCCAGGCAGCGTCTGTTCTTCCTCAGACGCCTTAGAGACTTTCGACTCCCCCCCAGAGTGCTCAGAAATTTTTATACCTGTACCATCGAGAGCATTCTGTGTGGGAGTATCATCACTTGGATGGGCAGTTGCACCAAACAGGACTTCTCTGCCCTTAAGAGAGTAGTCCGCTGTACAGAGATGACTATCAGAACTGCGCTGCCTGACCTGCATGACATTTACGCTAAAAGATGCAGGTGGAGGGCAGAGAAGATCCTCAGCCTGCCCCATAACCCTGGACATTCCCTCCTCTCTCGGTTGCCATCTGGTCGTCGGTTCCATTGCTTGAGAACCAATACCGAGAGGATGAGGAAAAGCTTCTTCCCCCCAGGCCATTCGTTTATTGAATTTGAAATAGGGAATTCATTTTTCAGTTTTTCTTGCATATTTAATCCCCCTATTACATTTTGCATAACCCCCCTGACCCCCCTCATCTGGATATTTGTACATCTGTAAATAATATTTTGTGTGTGTGTGTGTGTGTGTGTGTGTGTGTGTGTGTGTGTGTGTATATATATTGCGAGCTGTACAAGAAGTTGAATAGTAAGGAAGGAGAAAAGGACTTGTACCGATTGGCCAGACAAAGGGACAGAGCTGGAAAGGATGTGCAGCAGGTTAGGGTGGTAAAAGATGCATATGGTGATGTGCTGACAAGTGAGGAGTGTTTGCTGAGAAGGTGGAGGGAATATTTTGAAACACTGATGAATAAAGAAAATGAGCGAGAGAAAAGGCTGGATGATGTGGTGAGAGTAAATCAGGTAGTACAAGAGATTAGCAAGGAAGAAGCGAGGGCTGCTATGAAGAGGATGAAGAGTGGAAAGGCAGTTGGTCCAGATGACATTCCAGTGGAGGCATGGAAATGTCTAGGAGAGATGGCAGTAGAGTTTCTAACCAGATTGTTTAATAAAATCTTGGAAAATGAGAGGATGCCTGAGGAGTGGAAACAAAGTGTGCTGGTTCCTATTTTCAAGAACAAGGGTGATGTGTAGAGCTGCAGTAACTACAGAGGCATAAAGCTGATCAGCCACAGCATGAAGTTATGGGAAGAGTAGTAGAAGCTAGGCTTAGAAAACAGGTGAAGATCTGTGAGCAGCAATATGGTTTCATGCCGAGAAAGAGCACTACAGATGCAATGTTTGCTCTGAGAATACTGTTGAAGTACAGAGAAGACCAGAAGAGTTACATTGCGTTTTTGTGGACTTAGAAAAAGCTTATGATAGGGTGCCAAGAGAAGAGTTGTGGTATTGTATGAGGAAGTCTGGAGTGGCAGAGAAGTATGTTAGGGTAGTGCAGGGCATGTACAAGAATAGTGTGACAGCGTGAGATGTGCAGTCGGAATGACAGACTCATTCAAGGTGGAGGTGGGAGCTTTTGGCAATCCAGTTTTTTTTTCTTTCTCCTTTCCCTTCTTTGGGGGGGAGTAAATCGGGTACACTGTGGAGGCAGTTGCCACATATGGACATTACTCTGTAATCTGAATATAAGGTGGTTCTTGGCTGTAGTATATTGATCATTTTCAAGGTCGTTTGGTTACTTTTGTTTAATAATGGTTACTTGAGAAATTATAATGTATACAGGAGGGAGAAGTAGAGGGGGATCGCTAAGGGCGACCACTTGTGTGTCACATGGACCACGTTTATGGGAGGTTTCTCTCTGAACAGAGAGTGGGGGGAGGGATATGGGGCGGGGTGAGTTCGTGGGGTTACTTCAATTGTTCGTTCTTAAGAATATGGTTTTTTATGTGTATTTGCGTGTTTAAATGGAGAAATAATGGCACTTTTTTCTTTACATTTTATCTTTTCAGTGGCAGCCAGGTCTATTATAATATATATATTTTTATAATGGCTAAGTGTGTAAGAATGACAACTTGGAATGTAAATGGACTTCAGAACCCGATAAAGCTTAAGAAATGCCTAACATACCTGAAATCACAACAGACTCAGTTGGCCTTTATACAGGAAACACATTTGTCAGACTCAGAGGTACTTAAATTAAGGAGGGACTGGGTGGTGCAGGTGTTTCACAGTTCATATACAAGTAAAAAGCAGGGGTGGCTATTTGGTGCACCAAAATACTTATTTTTTCTATTATAAAAGAACAAAAGGACTCAGAAGGAAGAGTGATATGTGTGGAAGCTAATGTTACAGTTTTTATTGATTGCTTTGACCTGTTTGAAAAAACTGGGAACCTCTCAGCCTTCATCATCACCACCTCAGCAGAGCAAAAGACACCTCTTGCAAACATGTTAAACCCATTCCTCATTGGATTGACACATTTCTCCCACCCTTTTTTAAAACGGTTAACACAGATGTCATTCAAGCAGTCAAACTCCACTGTTTTAGCTACAGTATCCTAACAGAAACCATATGTTCCCAGCAATTAGAAACTATCTGATCTGTATGCAATCACTGAATCACCTGTTTGACACTTCTTCACACAAATCTTCAATTTGCAATCAGTCTGTAGTAGGCCTTAAAAGGTGCCATGCCATGCATTGCCAGAGAGAACATTGAATGCGATGTGGTTGAGGCCATGTGGCCCATTCCTCAAGACAGAAGAGACTATCAATCATACTCTATACTCGTATAGGCCTACTAAAGATTTTGTTCTTTACTGTAAAAGATAGATTTTTTTATTTTCCTAATTTCTTATAGGCCTACAGTAATGGATTCTACATATTTTGATTTACATCCTTCTGTAAGATATTTCAGTTGTCAGCCACAAAAAAAGCCTGAAAAAAAGAATGTAATTGAATCAATAAAATATGCATCAAAGCAAATCTGATTCTGGATCCATTTTTTGCAAGAAGGCAGCAAACAGCACTGGCATGTAACATTATGGGCTACAATGTCAACCAGTGTTGCACTGATTCACACTGAGTGCTGTATTTTGTATTTTGTTGTCCATTGTGTTATGATTGATTGTAAGTGCTCATACACTTGTGGGCAAGTTGTGCTGTTTGAAGGCAAAATTTGATTTTGTTCCTTATTTTAAATGTTTGGCACAGTTAGAGCCTTTTGCAAACAAAATGTGTCATTTTGACCATTGGGGGCACTGTTTAGGCCTCTGTGTTAACTGTTTTGAAAATGTGGCTTTTGAGTTGACTGTTGCGTCAAAGCAATCAATAAAAACTGCAATGGGGTTAAGGTTACTTTATGTAATATCTATGCCCCGAATATAGAGGATGCACATTTTTTCCATAAAGTAAACAAATAATGGGGGCTTGTCAGGGGATCATACAATAATTGCGGGAGATTTTAATCGTTTTACTTGTAGATGTTGCATTAGATAAGACCACCTTCACCAGAAATAAACCAAAAGACAGAATGGCTATTACACTAATGATGGAAGCTCTTGGACTAGTGGATATATGGAGAGTAGTCAACCCGAGAGAGAGGAACTATACATTTTATTCGCATAAACACAAATCATATTCCGGAATTGATTACTTTTAATAAGTAATAATCTGGTTGGGAATGTGTCAGATTGTATAATGGGACCAATAGCTTTAACTGCGCAGTGATTTTGGAGCCAGATCTACGTAGGTAGAAGGGGTAGATGGAGATTAAATGTGTCTTTGTTGCAAAGCCCTGAATTTCTTAAGTTGCTGGAAGATGAGTTGGATAGTTTTTTCAAAATTAATATAGGCTCAACAGAAAAGATTGGAACAGTTTGGGAGGCATCAAAATCTTATATGAGAGGGCAGATTATTGCTTATGCCAGCAGACAAAAAAGGGAACATTCCAAAAAGATAGTAACATTGGAAACAGAACTCCTGTTCCAATGTTCCAACTCCTGTTTCCAAGGTGCAGTGTCTGCAGTGATGCTTTCGCTGTATCGGACCGTCGTGGTGAAGAGAGAGCTGAGTAGGGGGGCAAATCTCTCAATTTACCGATCGATCTACGTTCCGATCCTCACCTATGGTCATGAGATTTGGCTCATGACCGAAAGAACGAGATCGCGAGTACAAGCAGCCGAGATGAGTTTCCTCTGCAGGGTGGCTGGGCGCTTCCTTAGAGATAGGGTGAGGAGCTCAGTCACTCGGGAGGAGCTCGGAGTCGAGCCGCTGCTCCTCCACGTCGAAAGGAGTCAGTTGAGGTGGCTCTGGCATCTTTTCCGGATGCCCCCTGGACACCTCGCTGGAGAGGTGTTCCGGGCACGTCCCATTGGGAGGAGGCCCCGGGGAAGACCCAGGACACGCTGGAGGGACTACATCTCTCGGCTGGCTTGGGAACGCCTTGGGGTTCCCCCGGAAGAGCTGGGGGAGGTGTGTGTGGATCGGGAGGTCTGGGCGGCTTTGCTTGAGCTGCTGCCCCTGTGACCCGACTCTGGATAAAGCGGAAGAAAATGGATGGATAATAACAAGAATAACAAGAATCCTTTTCATTGGGAAAGATGCCTGACACATTTAACAAGGCTTTGATTTCGCTTATTTACAAAAAGGATAAAGATGGAAAAAAATATTGCCAAGCCTGATTCACTCGGATCAAGTTGGCTTTGTGAAGGGAAGAACTTCATCTGACAATGTCAGAAGGCTCTTACTGTTGGGGAAAGTGTAAGACACGGACCCACACCAGGGGGCGTAAATGAACGGACAATAGAGATGCCAATAAATACAATTTAATGCTGCAAATGTGCACTACAGGTCAAAAATACTGCTTTAGTCTGTCAATCAAGTTCCACAAAAGGGTGACGTGTGGGCAGGCCTGAGGGTAGGAGACGCCTATCCAGACCCACAAGGTTCCACCACCAACGGAGACCTGCAATACACCGGAGCCGCCAAGTCCTGAGTCCCTAGGTGGCCACTGCCTCCAGCTGTCAGATCCGGTACTGCTGGCAGGAAAAACAAACAGGTTACGGTGGGTGTGTGTACACCCAGCAAACAGTCAGCAAAACACAGTTTCTTTCTGGGGGGAAAACCTCCACCTCCAATCACAAGAACTCAGAGTACATGCAGTGCCTTATGTAATACTTAACAAGTCTGGAGTGAGGAGTGGGTACGCCAACTCTTTCCAACTTCCACAAACTCAGCTACAAGTTGCAAGTGTACAAAAAGGTTACGACTGCAAAAAGCTCAGATGCAAAAACGTGTGCGTACGGCACAGAATGGCTAAGATTGTTTACCTGTCGGGTAAGCTGATAACTCGGCAGAGTTCTGATGTTTCTCCCAGGCTTTTATAGATGATGATGATGATGATGATGGTAATCACTGACAGCTGTCAGCTCCGGGCTCCTGGTGCTCCACAGTGGCGACTGCGCCCTCTGGTGCCTGAAGCCCGCCGTCAGGCAGGCGCCCTCTGGTGTTGGGCCAGCAGTACCATCCTCTTCCGGCGGCCCACACAACAGGACCCCCCCCCCCCCCCCAACTGGCGCCTCCTGGCTCCCGACCAGGCTTGTCGGGATGCCGCTGGTAGAAATCGGCCAGGAGGGCCGGATCCAGGATGAAGCTCCTCTTCACCCAGGAGCGTTCTTCGGGTCCATAACCCTCCCAGTCCACCAGATATTGGAAGCCCCGACCCCTCCGGCGAACATCCAGGAGCCTGCGGATGGTCCACGCAGGCTCGCCGTCGATGATGCGGGCAGGAGGCGGCACTGGTCCGGGGGTGCAGAGGTCTGAGGTGTGACATGGTTTTATTTTTGACACATGGAAAACGGGATGGATCCGCAGTGAAGCTGGGAGTTTCAGCTTCACTGCGGCCGGACTGATGACTTTGGTGATGGGAAATGGTCCAGTGTATCTGTCCGTCAGTTTTGGTGAGTCCGTATGCAGAGGAATGTTCTCAGTTGAAAGCCAAACCTCCTGCCCGGGCTGGTAAGCAGAGGCCAGGGTGCGTCGGCGATCTGCATGGCTCTTTGCCCTCGTCCGGCTTTCAGAAGGGCAGAGCGGGCTGTTCACCACACCGGACGGCACCTTCTGAGGTGGGCCGGGACCTTGACCTCTCCTTCTATAGCCGGAAACAATGGGGGCTGGTACCCCAAACACACCTCGAAGGGGGAGAGGCCGGTCACTGAGGAGACTTGACTGTTGTGGGCATACTCGATCCAGGCCAGATGTTGACTCCAGGCCGTCGGGTGCGCGGAGGTCACACATCTTAGGGCCTGCTCCAGATCTTGATTAGCCCGCTCTGCTTGTCCATTTGTCTGTGGGTGGTACCCAGATGAGAGGCTCACAGTGGCCCCCAGTTCCCTACAGAAACACCTCCAGACTTGCGAGGAAAACTGGAGAACACGGTCTGAGACGATGTTCGTGGGGATACCATGCAGATGCACGACGTGGTGTACCAGGAGGTCTGCAGTCTCCTCGGCCGTCAGGAGCTTCGGGAGGGCCACGAAGTGGGCCACCTTGGAGAACCGGTCCACTGTTGTCATGATGGCAGTCATTCCCTGGGACGCAGGGAGACCCGTGACGAAGTCCAGGCCTATATGGGACCAGGGGTGTCGAGGCACCGGCAACGGCTGGAGGAGTCCTTTCTCTTGTTGACGCACAGCCTTGCCCCTGGCGCAGGTGGTGCAGGCCCGGACATACTCCCGGACATCGGCTTCCAGTGACGCCCACCAGAATCACTGCCGGACCACTGCCACGGTTCTTCGCACCCCTGGATGGCAGGAGAGCTTGGAACTGTGACAGAAGTCCAGGACCGCAGCTCTTGCGTCTGGTGGGACGTACAGTCTGTTCGATGGTCCACCGCCGGGGTCCGGGTGTTGCGTTAGGGCCTCCCTGATGGTCTTTTCTACGTCCCACGTGAAGGTGGCGATGATAGTGGACTCCGGGATGATGGTGTCAGGTGGATCCGACAGCTCTGTTCTGACCTCCTCTTCATGCACCCGGGACAGTGCGTCAGACCGTTGGTTTTTGGTCCCGGGGCGGTATGTGATCCGGAAGTCAAAACGTCCAAAGAACAGTGACCAACGGGCTTGCCTGGGGTTCAGACGCTTAGCTGTCCGGATGTACTCCAGGTTCCGATGGTCAGTGAAAACCATGAATGGAACCACAGTTCCCTCCAACAAGTGTCTCCACTCCTCCAGGGCCTCTTTCACCGCCAGGAGCTCCCGATTGCCGACGTCATAGTTCCGTTCTGCTGGGGTTAACCTGCGGGAAAAATAGGCACAAGGGTGGAGGACCTTATCGGACTCCCTGCTCTGGGACAGCACGGCTCCTATCCCTGAGTCAGAGGCATCCACTTCAACAACAAACTGGTGGTTAGGATCGGGCTGCACCAGAACTGGCGCAGTCGAGAACCGGCGTTTCAACTCCCTAAACGCGGCTTCGCACTGATCCGACCAGGTGAAGGGGACTTTTGGGGAGGTCAGGGCTGTCAGGGGATCAACCACCTGACTGTAGCCCTTGATGAACCTCCTGTAAAAATTTGCAAAACCGAGGAACTGTTGCAGCTTCCTACGGCTTACCGGTTGGGGCAAATCTCTCACTGCTACTACCTTGGCCGGATCGGGGCGATGGAGTTGGAGGAGATGATGAACCCCAGGAAGGACAAAGAAGTATGGTGGAACTCGCACTTCTCGCCCTTCACAAACAGCCGGTTCTCCAACAACTGCTGTAGGACCTGACGTACATGCTTAACATGGGTCTCAGGATCCGGGGAGAAGATGAGGATATCATCCAGGTATACGAAGACGAACCGATGCAGGAAGTCCCGCAAGACGTCATTTACCAATGCTTGGAATGTCGCAGGGGCGTTAGTGAGGCCGAACGGCATGACCAGGTACTCAATGTGGCCGAACGGGGTGTTAAATGCCATCTTCCATTTGTCTCCCTTCCGGATCCGAACCAGCTGATAAGCATTACGAAGATCGAGTTTTGTGAATATTTTGGCTCTATGCAGGGGCGTGGACACTGAATCTAATAGAGGCAACGGGTATCGGTTGCGAACCGTAATGTCGTTCAGCCCTCTATAATCAATGCATTAATTAATCAATCAATCAATTTTTTTTATATAGCGCCAAATCACAACAAACAGTTGCCCCAAGGCGCTTTATATTGTAAGGCAAGGCCATACAATAATTATGTAAAACCCCAACGGTCAAAACGACCCCCTGTGAGCAAGCACTTGGCTACAGTGGGAAGGAAAAACTCCCTTTTAACAGGAAGAAACCTCCAGCAGAACCAGGCTCAGGGAGGGGCAGTCTTCTGCTGGGACTGGTTGGGGCTGAGGGAGAGAACCAGGAAAAAGACATGCTGTGGAGGGGAGCAGAGATCGATCACTAATGATTAAATGCAGAGTGGTGCATACAGAGCAAAAAGAGAAAGAAACAGTGCATCATGGGAACCCCCCAGCAGTCTACGTCTATAGCAGCATAACTAAGGGATGGTTCAGGGTCACCTGATCCAGCCCTAACTATAAGCTTTAGCAAAAAGGAAAGTTTTAAGCCTAATCTTAAAAGTAGAGAGGGTGTCTGTCTCCCTGATCTGAATTGGGAGCTGGTTCCACAGGAGAGGAGCCTGAAAGCTGAAGGCTCTGCCTCCCATTCTACTCTTACAAACCCTAGGAACTACAAGTAAGCCTGCAGTCTGAGAGCGAAGCGCTCTATTGGGGTGATATGGTACTACGTGGTCCCTAAGATAAGATGGGACCTGATTATTCAAAACATTATAAGTAAGAAGAAGAATTTTAAATTCTATTCTAGAATTAACAGGAAGCCAATGAAGAGAGGCCAATATGGGTGAGATATGCTCTCTCCTTCTAGTCCCCGTCAGTACTCTAGCTGCAGCATTTTGAATTAACTGAAGGCTTTTTAGGGAACTTTTAGGACAACCTGATAATAATGAATTACAATAGTCCAGCCTAGAGGAAATAAATGCATGAATTAGTTTTTCAGCATCACTCTGAGACAAGACCTTTCTGATTTTAGAGATATTGCGTAAATGCAAAAAAGCAGTCCTACATATTTGTTTAATATGCGCTTTGAATGACATATCCTGATCAAAAATGACTCCAAGATTTCTCACAGTATTACTAGAGGTCAGGGTAATGCCATCCAGAGTAAGGATCTGGTTAGACACCATGTTTCTAAGATTTGTGGGGCCAAGTACAATAACTTCAGTTTTATCTGAGTTTAAAAGCAGGAAATTAGAGGTCATCCATGTCTTTATGTCTGTAAGACAATCCTGCAGTTTAGCTAATTGGTGTGTGTCCTCTGGCTTCATGGATAGATAAAGCTGGGTATCATCTGCGTAACAATGAAAATTTAAGCAATACCGTCTAATAATACTGCCTAAGGGAAGCATGTATAAAGTGAATAAAATTGGTCCTAGCACAGAACCTTGTGGAACTCCATAATTAACTTTAGTCTGTGAAGAAGATTCCCCATTTACATGAACAAATTGTAATCTATTAGACAAATATGATTCAAACCACCGCAGCGCAGTGCCTTTAATACCTATGGCATGCTCTAATCTCTGTAATAAAATTTTATGGTCAACAGTATCAAAAGCAGCACTGAGGTCTAACAGAACAAGCACAGAGATGAGTCCACTGTCCTGAGGCCATAAGAAGATCATTTGTAATCTTCACTAATGCTGTTTCTGTACTATGATGAATTCTAAAACCTGACTGAAACTCTTCAAATAGACCATTCCTCTGCAGATGATCAGTTAGCTGTTTTACAACTACCCTTTCAAGAATTTTTGAGAGAAAAGGAAGGTTGGAGATTGGCCTATAATTAGCTAAGATAGCTGGGTCAAGTGATGGCTTTTTAAGTAATGGTTTAATTACTGCCACCTTAAAAGTCTGTGGTACGTAGCCAACTAACAAAGATAGATTGATCATATTTAAGATCGAAGCATTAAATAATGGTAGGGCTTCCTTGAGCAGCCTGGTAGGAATGGGGTCTAATAAACATGTTGATGGTTTGGATGAAGTAACTAATGAAAATAACTCAGACAGAACAATCGGAGAGAAAGAGTCTAACCAAATACTGGCATCACTGAAAGCAGCCAAAGATAACGATACGTCTTTGGGATGGTTATGAGTAATTTTTTCTCTAATAGTTAAAATTTTGTTAGCAAAGAAAGTCATGAAGTCATTACTAGTTAAAGTTAATGGAATACTCAGCTCAATAGAGCTCTGACTCTTTGTCAGCCTGGCTACAGTGCTGAAAAGAAACCTGGGGTTGTTCTTATTTTCTTCAATTAGTGATGAGTAGAAAGATGTCCTAGCTTTACGGAGGGCTTTTTTATAGAGCAACAGACTCTTTTTCCAGGCTAAGTGAAGATCTTCTAAATTAGTGAGACGCCATTTCCTCTCCAACTTACGGGTTATCTGCTTTAAGCTACGAGTTTGTGAGTTATACCACGGAGTCAGGCACTTCTGATTTAAAGCTCTCTTTTTTAGAGGAGCTACAGCATCCAAAGTTGTCTTCAATGAGGATGTAAAACTATTGACGAGATACTCTATCTCACTTACAGAGTTTAGGTAGCTACTCTGCACTGTGTTGGTATATGGCATTAGAGAACATAAAGAAGGAATCATATCCTTAAACCTAGTTACAGCGCTTTCTGAAAGACTTCTAGTGTAATGAAACTGCATGGACGGAGTCCGCCGTCTTTCTTGCCCACAAAAAAGAAACCAGCACCTAACGGGGAGGAAGAGTTCCGGATCAACCCGGCAGCTAAAGAGTCCCGGATGTAGGTCTCCAATGATTCGCGCTCAGGGCATGAGAGGTTGTACAGCCTGCTGGACGGATACCCCGCGCCCAGGATCAAATCAATGGCACAATCATACGGTCGGTGCGGGGGAAGCGTGAGAGCCAGATTTTTGCTGAAAACGTCAGCAAGATCGTGGTACTCCGCCAGCACCGCCGTAAGATTGGGGGGACTCGAACCTTCTCTTTAGCAGTTGCACCGGGTGGGACCGAGGATCTTAAACACTCCCGGTGGCAGGTTTCGCTCCATTGAGCCACAGCCCCAGACGGCCAATCGATCTGGGGATTGTGCTTACTCATCCATGGATAGCCCAAAGTAATCTTGGAGGTAGAAGGTGTTACAAAAAACACAATCTCCTCCCTGTGATTCCCAGACACAACCAGTGTTAAGGGCTGTGTCTGGTGTGTGATTAATGGAAGAAGAGTGCCATCTAGTGCCCGTACCTTCAATGGTGAAGGAAGGGCCACTAGAGGGAGCCCTACTTCCTTAGCCCATCTGCTGTCCAGCAGATTCCCCTGTGACCCCGTGTCGATCAGTGTTGGGGCATGAAGGGTTAAATCCCCGCTGAGGATCATGATTGGTACTCGTGCGGATTTTTGTGCATTTCCCGCGTGTGTGTTATGGCCCACCCTTAGCCCAGTCTCTAAGGGCGAGTGTTTCGCCTCGATTAGGGTGCCATAGTAGAGAAGCTCGAATCCTCGACTGGACTGGGTTGCTTGACGTGAGGACGTTTTGCTTCAAATCACCGAAGCTTCAGCTAAAATTCTTGCTCTGGTAGTCTGACTTCTGTCTTGACTCTTGTAGAGAAGAATAAAACCGAAGCCAACAAAAGCTGGAGTTTTTAACCTAACCAGACCCCTCCTACCGAGAGGCCGACTGCTATAGGCTAGTGACTAAACAATAGCTCTAATTAGCACCTATTGTGCTCTAGTTAGCACTCTCCTAATGACAGGGCAGCTGTCCCTCCTAATGATGGGACGGAAGCCTCCCCCCTGATGGCTCCCTTGACGACTCTCCTGATGACGTGAATGACTCATTACAATGAACAAAAGACTGAAACTGCTTTGACCTGAGTACCCCATTGTAAACAGGGGACAAAGCGTGTCTGAGACCCCCTCCCCGGTTAAGGCTGGGTTTCAACTGTTTTACAAAGAAGTCCAGTCGAAGATTCAAGCTTCTCTACTATGGAAACCACCTGGACAACTGAGAGCCTACACAGAAACTTGATTAGGGTGATCAAACACCTGTCTGAACTCCCTCACAAACCCAGTGTATGTCGTTAGAAGCCGTGAACTCTGTTCCCAAAGCGCCGTAGCCCATGCGCGTGCCTCACCTCAAAGCAAATTTACGACAAAAGCCACCCGGCTGGAGTCTGACATGTACATTACGGGACGTTGTGCGAAGATGAGCGAGCGCTGCATTAAGAAGTCTGCGCACGTCTCAACACAACCTCCGTACGGCTCCAGGGGGCCAATGTATGCTTCAGGGGATGGGGGGGGGGGTCATTGAATGACCACTGGAGGGTCTCTGTTCAGCAACAGGTCCACAGGAGGAGGAGCAGCAGCCGCGCCCTGTGCGCGCGCTTCCACCTGAGCGGTGAGAGCCTCCATCCTACGATCGAGCAGTATGTTCTGCTTGGTCACCAAATCCAGCCGAGCAGTGAGGGTGGTTAATATTTGCTGCAACTCACCCAACCTGCCTCCTGCTGGAGCCTGTGCACCTTGCGTCTCCATTGATTGTTCAACGGTTGGTATGTGCCCCTCGGAATCCATGACGTTGGCCGAGTTATCCTGTTGGGGAAAGTGTAAGACACAGACCCACACCAGGGGGCGTAAATGAACGGGCAATAGAGATGCCAATAAATACAATTTAA
Organism: Thalassophryne amazonica; assembly: GCF_902500255.1. Classification (NCBI taxonomy): domain Eukaryota; kingdom Metazoa; phylum Chordata; class Actinopteri; order Batrachoidiformes; family Batrachoididae; genus Thalassophryne; species Thalassophryne amazonica. The sequence continues at coordinate 39,766 of NW_022986240.1, read as the reverse complement.
TGCTGCAAATGTGCACTACAGGTCAAAAATACTGCTTTAGTCAATCAGGTTTCACAAAAGGTGACGTGTGGGCAGGCCCGAGGGTAGGAGACGCCCATCCAGAGAAGAGCCGGGACCCAAAAGGTTCCACCGCCAACGGAGACCTGCAATACACCGGAGCCGCCAAGTCCTGAGTCCCCAGGTGGCCACTGCCTCCAGCTGTCAGATCCGGTACTGCTGGCAGGAAAAACAAACAGGTTACGGTGGGTGTGTGTACACCCAGCAAACAGTCAGCAAAACACAGTTCCTTTCTGGGGGGAAAACCTCCACCTCCAATCACAAGAACTCAGAGTACGTGCAGTGCCTTATGTAACACTTAACAAGTCTGGAGTGAGGAGTGGGTACGCCAACTCCTTCCAACTTCCACAAACTCGGCTACAAGCTGCAAGTGTACAAAAAGGTTACGACTGCAAAAAGCTCAGATGCAAAAACGTGTGCGTACGGCACAGAACGGCTGAGATCGTTTACCTGTTGGGTAAGCTGATAACTCGGCAGAGTTCTGATGTCTCTCCCAGGCTTTTATAGATGATGATGATGATGATGGTAATCACTGACATCTGTCAGCTCCGGGCTCCTGGTGCTCCACAGTGGCGACTGCACCCTCTGGTGCCTGAAGCTCGCCGTCAGGCAAGGCGCCCTCTGGTGTTGGGCCAGCAGTACCTCCTCTTCCGGCGGCCCACACAACACTTACATCTTATGTGGACGAGTAGAAATATCAGCACTCCAATAGTGGCTTTATCATTGGATGCTCATAAAGCCTTTGGTAGAGTAGAATGGAGCTTTCTTTAATATACTCTTAAAGCATTTGGGTTTGGCAAGGGATTAATTAGATGGGTGAGTGTTATTTATTCCGACCCAAGGGCGGCAGTTTTAACAAATGGATTGGTATCACCATTCTTTAGATTAAGGAGAGGGACAAAGCAAGGGGATCCTCTCAGTCCCCTATTATTCATATTATTTTTAGAACCATTAGCGGCCGCTGTTAGAAATGATAAAAGCATCAGGGGAGTAGTCCACGGCTCATTTAACACAGAATTTAACACAGATTTTAGTCTCTTGGCAAAGATAGATGCCAGGATTTTTATAATCATTATTCAGTAGGCATATAAGAAGCCAGTTATCGATTAAGAGTATGTCTTTTTTGGGTTTTGGGATTAGTGTAATTAGTGTAAAAATGTAGGAGGAAGGGTCCCTTTTTCTGTGCTCTCTAAAATACTTGGATTATGAATGGAGAAATCTGATTGTTAAAAAGTTTGTAGAATTCTGCTGTCAGACCATCCGGTCCTGGGGATTTATTGTTTTTAGTTGATTTATAGCTGAGTGAATTTCACTGATCGAAAGAGGGGAATCGCATGTTTCCTTTTTAGAAGATTGAATTTGTTGAATATTAATATTTGCTAAAAATTGCTCAATATTCCCAGCATCTATCGTCTAACCTCTCCACGCAAGACTGTGTCACGTACGTCACTGCCCAAACGCAGAAAATTAAACAGAGTCTCATTTAATGACTGATCACGCTGCTCAGCGTGGCGCTCTATTTTGACATTGTGGGACAGATCGCTGGACTACTTTCGCCTGATCCACTCCAGTGTGAAAATGAAATCAAAGCAAATGCCTTCCTGTGGGCAACACAGAACGTCTCTTCCCAGATGGATCTCTTTCAGTGCAGCTTCTTGTTCTGACTTTAACACAAAGTCAACACCCAAGTCTTTATTTCCAACTGTAAATGGTCATCAAAACATTCCAATCGTATATTTCTGAACTCTTCCGCATCAAACTCCATTGTGTCAATGTTTACAATGTGCTTGAGAGAAGTTGCTCCAAACTTTAAGTTTTGTAAATACGAGGTCTGTTAGAAAAGTATCCGACCTTATTATTTTTTTCAAAAATCATATGGATTTGAATCACATGTGATTACATCAGACATGCTTGAACCCTCGTGGGCATGCAAGAGTTTTTTCACGCCTGTCGGTTACATCATTCGCCTGTGGGCAGTCTTTGAGTGAGGAGTCGCCCACCCTCTCATCGATTTTTTTTTTTTCATTGTTTAGGAATGGCTCAGAGACTGCTGCTTTGTTTGATCAAAATTTTTTCAAAACTGTAAGGCACAACTGAGTGGACACCATTCGATAAATTCAGCTGGTTTTCGGTAAAAATTTTAACGGCTGATGAGAGATTTTGGTCTGGTAGTGTCGCTTTAAGGACGGCCCACGGCGCCTGACGGCGATCTGCGCTTCGAGGCGGCAGCGTCTCGCCATTTCAAGTTGAAAACTTTCACATTTCAGGCTCTGTTGACCCAGTAAGTCGTCAGAAAACAGAGAACTTTCAGAAGAAGTCGGCATGAGGAGTTTATTCGGACATTCCAATGTTAACGGACATTTTGTAATGAAAAAACGTGCGGGCAGAGTCGCATGTCGGGCCGGACCCGACCGCGGGGGGTCGCGACAGGAAAAACACCTCAGTTGGAAACCTTAACGGGCACGTTGGAACATGCCCAAGCTGTTAAACAATTTCTCAGTTACTCACTTGTTGAAAGCCATCAAAAGCCGCCTGAATTTTACAAATGGTTTTCAACACGGAGGTGTTTTTCCTGTCGCGGCGCACACAGATTTGCGCGCACGTCTTTCATTAAAAAATGTCCTTAAACAGTGGAATGTCCGCATAAAATCCTCATGCCGGCCTCTTCTGAATCTTCTCTGTTCTCTTACGACGTCCTGGGTGAATTAAGCCTTAAATTAGGATGTTTTCAGCTCGAAACAGGCCGACGACGGCGCCTGGAAGCGCTGCACGACATCCCGTTCTGTGGGAAGTCCTTACAGCGACAGAAACACCCCATAATCTCTCATCAGCCGTTAAACTTTTCACTGAAAACCAGCTGAATTTCTCGAATAGTGTCCACTCAGATATTCCTCACAGGTCCAGAAAAAATGTTGATAAAGCAACGCGCGCCGTCTCGAGCAGCGTGTGAAACAAAGGAATTCAGCCGAGAGGGCGGGACCACATCTCACTCAAGGCCTGCCCACAGGGAAATGACGTCACCGACACGCGTGAAAAAACTCAGGCATGCGCACGAGGGTTCAAGCATGATTGGTGTAATCGCACATCATTCAAATCCATATAGTAAAAAATAAATAAAAGTGTCAGTTTATTATCTAATAGACCTCGTATTTATTACGGCCACTCTTAAAACTTCGGTTATATTCATAATTTTATTACTGGTAAATTTTAAAATTGATTTAGACAAGATATACTCATTATCTCACAAGAATATATCACAGTTATCTGGGAACTACTTTTTGCACAGGAATTCATCAAGAACATCAGCTGCAGGCGTGTACTAACACAGGATATACAGAAACTGCATATCGTTGTTTTGCCAAAACAAGTCCACTACTTGAGCTACTAACTCACTCACTCATCTTCAACTGCTTTTCTGGGAACAGGTCACGGGGGCAACAGCTCCAGCAGGGGACCCCAGACTTCCCTTTCCCATGTCACATTAACCACTTCTGACTGGGGGATCCCGAGTCGTTCCCAGGCCAGTGTGGAGATATAATCTCTCCACCTAGTCCTGGATCTTCCCCCGGGTCTCCTCACAGATAGACTTGCCTGGAACACCTCCCTAGGGAGGCACACAGGAGGCATCCTTACCAGATGCCCGAACCACCTCAGCTGGCTCCTTTCAACATGAAGGAGCAGCGACTCTACTCTGAGCTCCCTTCGGATGACTGAACTTCTCACCCCATCTCTAAGGGAGACACCAGCCACCCTCCTGAGGAAGCCCATTTCTGCTGCTTGTACCCACGATCTAGTTCTTTCGGTCATGACCCAACCCTCATGACCATAAGTGAGAGTAGGAACAAAGATTGATGTTGGGTCTGCACCCTGTTTTAAAGAAATGAGAGGCACAGACACTGTAAAGAAACCAGTCAGAGAGATGCAAATATATTTTATGCTCTGCGCAGAGGAGGAGAGTAACAGCGGGCAGTAGCAGCTTGTACGTGCTCAGCTCCAAAGCTCTCCTAAAATCTCCTCCTCTTGCTTGGCTTTTTATTTAGTTCACCAACATGAGAAAAAAACAAACAAGGACAGTCAGAGAGAGGTTACACATGAGTCATGTCTGCATGGGGGAGATAGCAAAGCAAGGTCGCGGCTGGAAACTTCCATTCCTGCAACATGAGCCTTGTGGCTTGTCAAAAACAGGATAAGGCACTTATGCAAAATGAAAAACAGTTTGCTCAATCATGAAGAATGCAGACAAACAAGTTTTTCTTTTTAAAACCTCCTCTTCTCACAAAGAGGAAAAGTACACGTAGTCATAAAAGGAAATGAATGATAATATAAGCATGAACTATATAAAATAAATGATAATATAAGCATGAACTATATAAAATCCTTGACATAATCCTCCCTGTTTATCGTTTATTTACATAAGTTTGTCATGTCCAAAACACACTTCAATAGAAAATTTGTCCACTTTAACCACTTGTCTTATTACATTTTCAGCTAAAGCTTCATAGGCTAAGAGTGTGTTAACTCATCACGTCAACAGTTCAAGCTTAAACTGGAGTTATGGGCTTTTCAATATCATCATAATTCTCAACACAGTCATTATAGTTTTCTCCACTAAGGTTTGACTGTTTCAATGCTTGATATTTTGGCATAGTTTGTTGGAAAGCCAGATTACACTGTACAAATGTATTTGAGACCATTTTGCCAACCATTGTTTTGATACAAGGGATCACACAACACATGCAAAGTCCAATCAGAATTAGGACTACAATAACTGGTGTCATTATTTTCAATAGTAACTGCCACCATGGTCCTGAAGTCATCCAGGACCGGGGATCCCACTGGCTCACGGCTAGAGTGTCTTTATGCATTGCATCATGAAGTTTATTCAGCTCTTCCAATGCGTCCTGCACATCCACCGAATGAATGGAGTCTGGGATGAAAGTACAGCATGTTGTGTTCAGCAGAACACAAACTCCTCCCTGTGAACCAGTAAGCAAGTCTAAAACCATGCGATTTTGCATCACCATGGTACGTAAAGCATCTATTTCAGTATTTTGAGCTGCTACTATTTTCTCAGTTACATTCATGAACAGACCCAATCGATAATTCAGAGTTTCAATCACTAATGAATTTTTTACCACTCCTATCCAGGGGAACAGTGAATGTGCTATTTTATCTCCTACAGACCACAATTTTTGGTCCTTCGGTACATCCGAGCCCCACATGTGATCATGTGGCAACACATTTGGGTATATCGATCTCCTCTGTCTGGTGCTGCCATTCTTCTCTGTGGAGGTCCTTGGCACTACCACATATGTATGGTCAGTCACCTGGGTAGGTGCACACACACCACCCCAATTTGGTGGAAGACTCGTGTACAGCCTGGAACCACAAAGCCAATAGATGTCATCATACACCAGAGTACCATTTATAGGTGGTAGCAAAAACTTACTAACATAAGCACATGATTCATTCGTTCCCCATGCGATGAAAATAAGTATCATTCTCAAAATATGTTTTGGTTAGGCTGAAATCATTTGATAGAACATAAGTTTGGGAACACAGACGTTTCCTAATTTTACCTACAGTTTTATTCCCTGTCCCGTAAAAGCAAATCGGGAATGGCCGTTGTGATGACAATTTAACATGTGATGATATTTTTGCATTTCCCTTCAGTCTAGTCAATGGAGTAGCACTTGGGCACGCTTGTACATCTTCTGTTGAAGTCCCTATCATATAAGTGGTTGCACTGAGGCAAGTGGTGTTACATCTTGTCAGCCCAGGAATCCGAGGAGCACGAAACACACTAAGGTCACAGCGCAACCGGCTGCCCTACCAACAGTCTGGCAACGGCGGCACTGAGCACGCCGCTCCGGGGTCTGCTGTAGTTCAGTCATGATTGCTAGGATACAGTGTTGTTAACCAACCTCACCTAATAGTGCAAGGATCTCCCTGCTTCACTGGCGTTGAGACAATCTATTGCTAATTAAATAGACTCCCTTTGTAGCCAGACTTCCCCTTACACTGTGGAGGCAGCCAACACACGCTGTATCTTACAGTGACTTAGATGTATCCATGTTGATCTCTCTGCTATCTTTACTGCAGTTGGTGTTGTTAACAGCACTTGGTATGGACCTTCCCAACGAGGACTGGACCAGTTCTTCCTCTTAATCACTTTGATGAACACCCAGTCTCCTGGTTGGACTACTGGAAGGCCGTCCTGTGGAAGATCAGAATTATTCGGCAGTAAATGTGTTTGAGTTATCTCTTTCTGTGTTAATGTCTTTTTCATAAAATCTGCTAATGTTTGTTCCTCATCTGCTGTTTTAGTATCCATGTCAAAAATTGGTAGACGATATGGTCGTCCATAAAGTATCTCAAATGGTGTTAAACCTGATGGTGTTGGTGTTATTCTCATATACAATTTTACTAGGTCCAAACATTCAATCCAGGTTCGTTTCGTCTCTTCCATACATTTCCTTAATCTTGTTTTTATTGTGCCATTTGTCCTTTCCACTAATCCTGCACTTTGTGGGTGGTAAGCACAATGATGTTTTAACTTAATTTGCATGTGTTCTGCTACTCTTTGTACAACTTCATTTACAAAATGTGTTCCATTATCACTGTACAATGTCTCTGGTATTCCATAATACGGAATAATTGTCTTACACAGTGCTTTTGCTACTGTTAAAGCATCTGCTTTTTGTGATGGAATGATTTCTACCCATTTTGAAAAAGCATCAATTAATACTAGACAGTATTGATAAGGTCCACATCGATTTAGTTCAATAAAGTCCATATGAACAATTTGAAAAGGATACTGTGGTTTGGAGAATTGCCCTCTCCGGGGTCTTATATTTCCCTGTGGGTTGTGTTTCAATCAGGTAACACAGGCTTTACAAAAATTTTTTGAGTATAAATTAAATCCATAGGTAGTAAAGTGTTGGTCTACCATATGTACCATCCCCCCTGTCGACACATGCGTTAACCCATGTGTCGCAATTGCAGCTGCTTTAAATAAGCTTTTGGGTAGGATGGGTTTGTTATGTACACAATAAAGTCCTTTGGGGTTGCCCCATTTTTCAACCACAGATTTTGTTCCTGTGTTGGTGCTTGTTTTTGCATATCCAGTAAAAGGTCAGAGTCTATTAATGGTTCACTATCTGTCTGAGCTGTGTAAATAAAAGAAGTGCCATATCGACCAGCTGCTGCTTCTTTCGCTATTTTGTCTGCGAGACGGTTTCCTCTGGAGACAAAATCTGTGCCTCTGGTGTGGGCTGGGCATTTACATAATGCCAGGTGTGATGGTAATGTCACTGCTTCTAGCAAATTTATGAGTAAGCCTGCATGTGTCACTGGTTTCCCTGTAGAGGTTATCATACCTCTCTGTTGCCATTGTTTTGCAAAGAAGCAAATTGTTGAAAATGCATATTGACTATCTGTATAGACTGTCAGTTTCTGTCCTTTAGCCAAGATACAAGCTCTGATTAATGCAATGAGTTCTGCAGCTTGGGCTGATTTAAAATGATCAATCTGTTTTGCTTCAATAACAGTATTTGGTAGTTGAACAACAGCATAGCCTGTTAATGTCTGTCCTTTCTGATCTTTGAAACATGAGCCATCCACAAAGTAATGTAGTCCATCTGTAAATGGTTCGTCTGTTACGTCTGGTCGAGGTAACTGTTGTTTCTCTGTGTCTGCCAAACAATCATGCGGTTCACCATCTGTCTCAGTGGGTAGGAGCGTGGCGGGATTCAAGGTGTTGCATCTTTCAATGGTAATGTGTGGCTGAGACAATAGCATGGCTGTATAAGCTATCTGTCTAGCAGGCGATAAGAATGTATCCAAACGTTTGGAATAATAGCCAACTGGTTTCTTTTTATTACCATATTGTTGTAGCTGCACACATGAATCCCTGTTTTGTGTCCACCATGAGAGTGAATGGCTTAGCATAATTGGGCAGAGATAATACTGTGGAACTCACAAGTTCTTGTTTAAGAGCTGTAAACTGTTCTTCAGCTTCTTTATTCCACTGTCTTTTATCAATCATAGCCATTGGTATAGAGTGTATTAAATCCTGCAATTTCTGCACCTTCTCTGCATAACATGGAATCCAGGCTCTACAATAATTACAGATACCTAAGAAAGTCATCATTTCCTTTTTTGTTGACGGTTTAGGTGCTTTGAGAATAGCGTGCTTTCGATCGTCTTGTATTAGTTTCCCCTCAGATGATAGAATGTGGCCTAAATAAGTCACTTGTGGTTGCACAAACTGCAACTTTTGCTTTTTAATTTTACTTCCTGTTTCTGCCAAATGTTGCAAAAGCATCATGGTACATTTTGTACAGCTGTCTTTTGTCTTTCCTGCCACCAAAATGTCATCTACATACACCAGGATTTCTGAATCTTCTGGTGGAGTAAATGAAGATAAGCAACAATTTATTGCTTGTGTAAAAATGGTCGGACTGTCAGCAAAACCTTGAGGGAGCCTTGTATATGTGTATCTTTTCCCTTTGAATGTAAAAGCAAACTAAAATTGAGAGTCTGGATGAACAGGTACTGAGAAAAATGCATTACTGATGTCTATGACAGAGAAGTACATGTTTCCAGGACTTAATCTATTTAGCAGCGTATGTGGGTCTGGGACCAGAGGGGCGCTAGTTTCTACTGCAGCATTTACTGCACGTAGGTCTTGTACCATTCGCCAATTCTGATTGTCTGCTTTTTTCACAGGATATATTGGAGTGTTACAGGATGCATCTAAACATTCCCTGATGACTCCTGCTTCCAGTAATTCTGCAATAACCGGTTCAATTCCTCTTTCTGCTTCAGGTTTTAATGGATATTGTTTGATCCGTGGTCTCCAATCAGATCGTGGCTTAATTTTGACTGGCTGAATGTTTTTCAACAGTCCTACATCTGTGGGTGCATTCATCCAGAGATGAGGAGGCAGTTTGGCCAATAAAGTCTCATCTTCCTGTGTCAGCAACACAGATGTTGTTAAATTTCAATCATCCAGATCTACTTCATGTATCACCGGTGTTGTCCAAGCACTTACAAACATGTATTTCCGATACAAGCCTGTGGATGGACTGAAATCCCACACCGACACTGCATCTGCTTCGTGCCAATCAGTCGCTTCTTCAGCTATTTTAACAATTCCTCCAAGGTCCTTCCAGGACTGAGTGTCTGCCCTTGTCAGTGAAATATGCGGCACAGCCTCAGGTTTTCCTCTGTACCATTTGTCTGCACTTTGGGTCAGCACTACACGACACACAGAGGTGGTTTTTCTGTCTGTGTATAGGTGTGCTACTGTCTGTAATTCTGATGGAATTTTCAGAAATCCTGCTCCATACCTTTCATCCTTTCGTGGAGTGAATAGCATAGTTATGTGTAGATCTTTTGGTGACATCATTACTACGTGTTCTCTGTTTTCACAGGTCATCAGACCTTCCTCCAATAATTGTTCAGTTTGTCTCAACTCCGACAGATCCAAAGAGTACTGCCAGGCCTGGGCCAAATTTGTATATACAGTAGCGGGCTGCCTCACAGCTCTCATACCACCTACTGTCGGCGTGACTCCTATAGATAAGGCAGTCATCAAATCTCGTCCCAGTAAATTTACTGGACAATGGGGCGAATAAACCACAGAGACACAAGCAGTTTGGTCCGTTTCAGGATCTTCAAAATTGACAAACTTCAATATTTTCTCTGAATTCACCTGTCCATTTGCAGATTTTATCCAAACAACTTCTTTTGCAAATTTGGTTCTGGGAGGTCTGTCTGTTATCACTGTCCTACATGCTCCTGTGTCACAGAGAAAATCCATGTCCTGTCCATTTACCTTTAGAGTCACCACAGGTCTTTCTTCCTCTTTATGGCCTCTAGTCTCATCTGTGCTTCACTGAGCCATACTTTTGCACACTCTATTTCTCCTTCTTTTCTTGCTTTCCTGTTACCCTTTTTATTTGCTGCTGTAAGTTTTAACACCAAACCTTCACAATCTGGCACAACCAATTTACCTGAAAAGCCATATTTCTTTTTCCATTTTGTTATGTACTTCAGATTTTCCGGATTGCGTTTGTGCATGTATTTTTCGTCGCCCTGAAATAGGGGCTTATTTTCTGTGCATGTGTTTCCCATGTTGGTCACCTATTCCCCTTCACTCTGCAAAGTTCAGGTCAAGCTTCTACCCCGTGGGGCGGACCTTCCTTGGAATCCCCCTCTTTGCAGACTCGTCGGGAATATGTGAGTGTGGTGCGTATGGACTTAAAATGACCTACTTTGCAGACAACAGCTTCACTTTTGTCCCCTGATAAAATGGGATATCAAGCTGTCCGTGCTTCAGTCACTCACAGTCCCATTCTTTTATTATTATTGTTACTCACCTTTATTTGAAAAGGGACAATGTACAGAGACATTAAGCTCATAAAACAAAGATGATCTGTACCAGATTGTAGCTAAATAGCTAGTTTCCATCTGCGGTCCCCATTACATAATAAAATACAGTGAAGGAATACTCAGTCCAACAATACCACACATACAGTCCGACACTGTCACACACACACACTCCCACAACCGCTCCAACTTTCACACATATACAAAATAAATTACAGATTTCAACAATGATTGCAATTACAGACAAGTCCTTATCTTAAAATAAATAAATAAATACATAATGACCTACCTAATATATCTATCATTTTATATCAAGACATAAATAACAAATAACCACTTCTACACAGTTAATAATAGTGCTGGCAGGTTTGGTTGTTCCCTAGCCACTGTTTAAGCTCTGCTGTGAAGGTGATACAGCTTGTCTGATGTTTTAGTTCGTTTGGAAGATTATTCCATTCTTTTATGGCATTATAAGAAAAGGCAGTTTGTGCAAATGAAGTTTTGCACTTTGGGATGGCACACTGCCCCCTGGTGGAGGCTCGTGTGGCTCTGGTAGTGACTGTAGATGTTAAGTGAACAAAATCCTTACAACAAAAAAACAACAAGAACAAAATTCTCTCACATTCATACCACAAACACACTTAGTTTCACTTTTGGAATATTCAATTAATTCGCGTCTCTCTAACTGCTTCTCCTGAAATTTATTTTTACTCCTCCTGTATTTCTTAGCCGGATGGGGACTCGAACCCCTCCGCCAAATGCACCGGCAGGACCGGAGACTCTAACTCCCTCCCCCGCACTTTATTACCCACGTTAACATATTTTATCCTCACAGGCAGGCAGTAATTACTTACGTTAATTTGTTGCACCTCTCATTTGGTTCGGAGGCGTCGTCAATCTACTGCGGCGAGCAGAGGTGGATGTCTATGGTCACCGGCCCGACGGAGAATTCACTCCTCAGGACTTTCTTCAGTGCGCGCTGTCAGCGGTGCGTCTCCCTCCGTTCGCTCGAGAAGATCTGTCGACGCCCCACGTTGGGCACCAGGAAAAAACTGTTGGGTTTGCACCGTTTTTAAAGAAATGAGAGGCACAAACACTGTAAAGAAACCAGTCAGAGAGAGACAAATATATATTTTTTGCTCTGCGCAAAGGAGGAGAACAAGAAGCAGCTTGTAAGTGCTCAGCTCCAAAGCTCTCCTAAAATCCCCTCCTCTGGCCCAGATTTTTATTTAGTTCATCAGCATGAGAAAAAACAAACAAGGACAGTCAGAGAGAGGTTACACGAGTCATGTCTGCAAGAGGGAGATATCAAGGCAAGGTGACAGCTGGAACCTTCCATTCCTGCGACATGAGCCCTGTGGCTCGTCCAAAGCAGGATGAGGCACTTATGCAAAATGAAAAATAGTTTGCTCAATCATGAAAAATGCAGACAAGTCTTTCTTTTTAAAACCTCCGCTTCTCACAAAGAGGAAAAGTACACGTAGTCATAAAAGGAAATAAATGATAATATAAACATGAACTATATAAAATCAAATCAATTTTATTTATATAGCACCAAATCACAACAAACAGTTGCCCCAAGGCGCTTTATATTGCAAGGCAAGGCCATACAATAATTACGGAAAAATAATAAATAATAATATAAGCATGAACTATATAAAATCCTTGACACTATCTTGCAATTCTGAGATACTTTACGTTACGAAATGCTTTGTAAAGTTCGGAGGCTTATTTCAATGTCATCCTCCTCATGTAACATGTGACGGAGCTGGGGGTGTGGAAGATGTTTAAAGGAGTGAACACCAGAAAGGCAGCGGGACCTGATGGCATCAGTGGTCGTGTCCTGAAAGCCTGTGCTGACTAGCTGGCACCGGTTTTTACAACTATATTTAACCTCTCCCTCTCTCAGTGCGTGATTCCCAGCTGCTTTAAAAAGGCAGTGGTTGTTCCCGTCCCCAAAACAGCACAGCCCCCTAATCCAAATGACTTCCGGCCTATCACCCTCACATCTGTGGTGATGAAATTTTTGAAAAGCTGGTCAAGACTTTTATCACCTCCTCCCTGCCACTTGATCTGGATCCTCTGCAGTTTGCCTACCGCAGAGACAGATCAACTGACGATGCCATAACTTTCCTGCTGCACAAAACCCTCGCCCATGTGGACTTGAGAATGGGGAACTACGCCAGAGTGCTCTTTGTGGATTACAGCTCAGCGTTTAATACCATTGTCCCCTCCAGACTGGTCACTAAGCTGTGTAATCTCGGTCTGAGCTCCTCCTTCAGTACTGACGATACAGCCATCATTGGACTAATCTCCCACAATAAGGAGGAGACCTATAGGAAGGAGGTCTCCCATCTGGAGAGTTGGTCCCGGAAAAATAACCTCCTGCTGAACATCAGCAAAACTAAAGAACTGACTGTGGACTTCAGAAGAAAGCAGCAGAGTGACATCCATCCACTCTATATAGGGGGTCCGAGGTGGAGAGGGTGGAGAGTTTTAAATATCTTGGCGTGACCATCTCACAGGACTCGTCTTGGTCACGCCACATTAACCGGACAGTGAAGAAGGCCAGGCAGCGTCTGTTCTTCCTCAGACGCCTTAGAGACTTTCGACTCCCCCCCAGAGTGCTCAGAAATTTTTATACCTGTACCATCGAGAGCATTCTGTGTGGGAGTATCATCACTTGGATGGGCAGTTGCACCAAACAGGACTTCTCTGCCCTTAAGAGAGTAGTCCGCTGTACAGAGATGACTATCAGAACTGCGCTGCCTGACCTGCATGACATTTACGCTAAAAGATGCAGGTGGAGGGCAGAGAAGATCCTCAGCCTGCCCCATAACCCTGGACATTCCCTCCTCTCTCGGTTGCCATCTGGTCGTCGGTTCCATTGCTTGAGAACCAATACCGAGAGGATGAGGAAAAGCTTCTTCCCCCCAGGCCATTCGTTTATTGAATTTGAAATAGGGAATTCATTTTTCAGTTTTTCTTGCATATTTAATCCCCCTATTACATTTTGCATAACCCCCCTGACCCCCCTCATCTGGATATTTGTACATCTGTAAATAATATTTTGTGTGTGTGTGTGTGTGTGTGTGTGTGTGTGTGTGTGTATATATATATTGCGAGCTGTACAAGAAGTTGAATAGTAAGGAAGGAGAAAAGGACTTGTACCGATTGGCCAGACAAAGGGACAGAGCTGGAAAGGATGTGCAGCAGGTTAGGGTGGTAAAAGATGCATATGGTGATGTGCTGACAAGTGAGGAGTGTTTGCTGAGAAGGTGGAGGGAATATTTTGAAACACTGATGAATAAAGAAAATGAGCGAGAGAAAAGGCTGGATGATGTGGTGAGAGTAAATCAGGTAGTACAAGAGATTAGCAAGGAAGAAGCGAGGGCTGCTATGAAGAGGATGAAGAGTGGAAAGGCAGTTGGTCCAGATGACATTCCAGTGGAGGCATGGAAATGTCTAGGAGAGATGGCAGTAGAGTTTCTAACCAGATTGTTTAATAAAATCTTGGAAAATGAGAGGATGCCTGAGGAGTGGAAACAAAGTGTGCTGGTTCCTATTTTCAAGAACAAGGGTGATGTGTAGAGCTGCAGTAACTACAGAGGCATAAAGCTGATCAGCCACAGCATGAAGTTATGGGAAAGAGTAGTAGAAGCTAGGCTTAGAAAACAGGTGAAGATCTGTGAGCAGCAATATGGTTTCATGCCGAGAAAGAGCACTACAGATGCAATGTTTGCTCTGAGAATACTGTTGAAGTACAGAGAAGGCCAGAAAGAGTTACATTGCGTTTTTGTGGACTTAGAAAAAGCTTATGATAGGGTGCCAAGAGAAGAGTTGTGGTATTGTATGAGGAAGTCTGGAGTGGCAGAGAAGTATGTTAGGGTAGTGCAGGGCATGTACAAGAATAGTGTGACAGCGGTGAGATGTGCAGTCGGAATGACAGACTCATTCAAGGTGGAGGTGGGATTACACCAAGGATCAGCTCTGAGTCCTTTCTTCTTTGCAGTGGTGATGGACAGGTTGACGGATGAGATCAGACAGGAGTCCCCATGGACTATGATGTTTGCAGATGACATTGTGATCTGTAGTGAGAGTAGAGAGCAAGTTGAGTCTAGTCTGGAGAAGTGGAGATATGCTTTGGAGAAAAGGGGAATGAAAGTCAGTAGAAACAAGACTGAGTACATGTGTGTGAATGAGAGGGAGCCCAGTGGAATAGTGCAGTTACAAGGAGTAGAAGTGGTGAAAGTAGATAAGTTTAAATATTTGGGGTCAACTGTTCAAAGTAATGGAGAGTGTGGTAGAGAGGTG
>NW_022986240.1:0-20000 GCF_902500255.1 Thalassophryne amazonica | reverse complement strand
AACTGTTTGTTGTGATTTGGCGCTATATAAAAAAATTGATTGATTGATTGATTGATATATACGTATATGTATATATATATATACGTATATACGTATATGTATATATATATATGTATATATATACGTATATATATATACGTGTATATATACATGTGTATATATATACGTATATATATATATACGTGTATATATATACGTATATATATACGTATATATATATATATATATACTTGTATATATATACGTATATATATATATATACGTATATATATACACGTATATATATATATACGTATATATATACACGTATATATATATATATATATATACGTATATATATATATATATACGTATATACGTATATATATATATATACGTGTATATATATACGTATATATATATATATACGTGTATATATATACGTATATATATATATATATACGTGTATATACGTATATATATATATATATACGTGTATATGTGTATATATACGTATATACGTATATGTGTATACGTATACGTGTATGTATGTATTACTTCACTTTTATTGCAACTTTTACTTTTTTTAGTGTTTGATTTCGTGCTTTTGCTCTGTGGTTTTTGTTTTTGTCAGCGCAGGTACAAAGACACTTTTCACTGCATTTTACATATTGTATATTTGCGTGTGACAAACATCTTGACTAAAGTTGAGACTGTTCTTGTAGTCACAGCAGTAATAGCTAAAAATAACTATAGTGTAGATTTATTTGGTAAAAGTAAAAATAGATCAAACAGTTTACAAATATAAAACATTCACTCAGCTCACGGTTAGCCGATAAATCGTAACTGTTCAGGGGTGCACTACAACATGTTATTATTTTGATTACTCCTCACATCAGACAAATTTGCAGATGCTCCGTTGCTCAGACTGTGTGTATATGTCAAAAAGTGACGAATTTTGGATTGAGTGTGTCTACTTGATCACACCGACTGCTGTCTCTTTGTCTCTGACCGGGTGTCTAGCCTGGTCGGCCACTTCAGTTCTGCCCGATCTCACTCCGAACAATTGCTGAATAAAGTTTCTCCCAGCAAGGTGATATCTGTCACTCGTTCTGCTTTTTTCTCTTAATATTGTGGTTATGACTGGCAGACTGAGCGTTTCGCTTTTTCCTGTCGCAAATTCACGATGGCGATTGGTGGGATTGTTCATTGCTCCCTCATAAAGCCAGATAGTGATGTAGAAATCCAGATGCATTGTTGCAGTGTGCAATGGAAGTGAATGTAAGCGAATGCGGCAAAATAATCGCCCAACATGCACGGGTAAGTCCATGACCCTTACTACGGGAAGGCGTTCACAAGCTAGCTGGAAGATGAAGTTTCTTCTCCACTGATTTTTTTTTTTTTTTGGTGGTATAAGAATAAAAGCTTCGTCTGTCTATCCATAAGCAAAACTCTTCTTAAATCGGTTAATGGATTTCAGTGAAACTTAACATAACAGTAGAATGAAGGTGTACGAGGTCTGTTAGAAAAGTATCCGACCTTTTAAACAGGGCTTCATGCTGGAACTGTTGTGCTGAGCTTCATTTCAATTAAATTTTTTATAATTCATACATTTGTTGTTTATTTGAGAACATTTTATTTAACTTATTACAAGGCAGCACTTTGCAAATATTTTATTTTCCTGTTTGTATAATGTTACAATAAATTGTTGGTTTAAACAACAACCAAATTTAGGTTTTGCATTTTGTTCCCATGCTGCACCGAAAATGAACCGAACTGTGATCTCAAAACCGAGGTACGTACCGATCCGTGATTTTTGTGTATCATTACACCCCCAGTGGACAGTCTTTAATCCTGGTGCTGTCCTTGTTTTCCAGTTGAATCATCCTGGGGAAGCCCGCCCCCCTGAGTGGCTACTATGGGGGATGACAGCGAGTGGATGAAGCTTCCCATTGACCAGAAATGTGAACACAAGGTGACAAACTCACTCTGAAGGTGGTTCCATGAGGTGATAGATGAGAACGCGTGTTTTTATTCACATCTCGCCACAGAATTTTTTTCAGAATCTGTCAATTACATCTTCAGATATTTTACTGTATCTTCACACAGGTCAATCAATCAATCAATTTTTTTTTATATAGCGCCAAATCACAACAAACAGTTGCCCCAAGGCGCTTTATATTGTAAGGCAAGGCCATACAATAATTATGTAAAACCCCAACGGTCAAAACGACCCCCTGTGAGCAAGCACTTGGCTACAGTGGGAAGGAAAAACTCCCTTTTAACAGGAAGAAACCTCCAGCAGAACCAGGCTCAGGGAGGGGCAGTCTTCTGCTGGGACTGGTTGGGGCTGAGGGAGAGAACCAGGAAAAAGACATGCTGTGGAGGGGAGCAGAGATCGATCACTAATGATTAAATGCAGAGTGGTGCATACAGAGCAAAAAGAAAAAGAAACAGTGCATCATGGGAACCCCCCAGCAGTCTACGTCTATAGCAGCATAACTAAGGGATGGTTCAGGGTCACCTGATCCAGCCCTAACTATAAGCTTTAGCAAAAAGGAAAGTTTTAAGCCTAATCTTAAAAGTAGAGAGGGTGTCTGTCTCCCTGATCTGAATTGGGAGCTGGTTCCACAGGAGAACCACAGGTGTGGCCTTCAAAACTCTGCCTTTGTCTGTTTTATGATAAAGGTAAAGTTAACAAATGTAAGGGCCCCTTCACACATAGTACAACCCCAATTCCAATGAAGTTGGGATGTTGTGTAAAATGTAAATAAATATAGAATACAATGATTTGCAAATCCTCTTCAACCTATATTCAATTGAATACACCACAAAGACAAGATATTTAATGTTCATACTGATAAACTTTATTGTTTTTGTGCAAATATTTGTTCATTTTGAAATGGATGCCTGCAACATGTTTCAAAAAAGTTGGGACGGGGCAGCAAAAGACTGGGAAAGTTGATGAATGCTCAAAGAACACCTAATTGGAAACAGGTGAGTGTCATGATTGCTTATAAAAGGACCATCCCCAAAAGGCTCAGCCGTTCACAAGCAAAGATGGGGTGAGGTTCACCACTTTGTGAACAACTGCATGAAAAAAAATAGTCCAGCAGTTTAAGAACAATGTTTCTCAACATTCAGTTGCAAGGAATTTAGGGATTCTATCATCTACAGTCCATAATATAATCAGAATATTCAGAGAATCTGGAGAACTTTCTACAGGTAAGCAGCAAGGCCAAAAACCAACATTGAATGCCCGTGACCTTCATTCCCTCAGGCGGCACTGTATTAAAAACCGACATCATTGTGTAAAGGATCTTACCGCGTGGGCTCAGGAACACTTCAGAAAACCATTGTCAGTTAACACAGTTTGTCGCTACATCTACAAGTGCAAGTTAAAACTCTACCATGCAAAGCGAAAGTCATACACCAACAAGATCCAGATCAAATGATCTCTGAGCTCGAGATCATTTGAAATGGACAGACGCAAAGTGGAAAAGTGTGCTGTGGTCTGATGAGTCCACATTTCAAATTGTTTTTGGAAATCATGGACATCGTGTCCTCCAGACAAAAGAGCATCCAGATTGTTACCAGTGCAAAGTTCAAAAGCCAGCATCTGTGATGGTATGGGTGTGTGTTAGTGACCATGGCATGGGCATCTTACACATCTGTGATGGCACCATCAATGCTGAAAGGTACATCCAGGTTTTGGAGCAACACATGCTGTCAATCAAGCAACATCTTTTTCAGGGACATCCTGCACGTAACAGCGTGGCTTTGTAGTAAAAGAGTGCGGGTACGAGACTGGCGTGCCTGCAGTCCAGACCTGTCGACCACTGAAAATGTGTGGTGCATTATGAAGCGCAAAATACAACAGCAGAGACCCCGGACTGTTGAACAACTGAAGTCGTACATCAAGCAAGAATGGTAAAGAATTCCACCTGCAAAGCTTCAACAGTTAGTGTCCTCAGTTCCCAAACGCTTATTGAGTGTTGTTGGAAGGAAAGGTGATGTAACACAGTGGTAAACATACCACTGTCCCAGCTTTTTTGAAATGTGTTGCAGGCATCCATTTCAAAATGAGCAAATATTTGCACAAAAACAAAGTTTATCAGTTTGAACATTAAATATCTTGTCTTTGTGGTGTATTCAGTTGAATATAGGTTGAAGAGGATTTGAAATCAGTCTACAGTGGTCCCTCGTTTATTGCGGCAGTTACGTTCTAAAAATAAACCACAATAAGCGAAATCCACGAAGTAGACAGCATTGTAAGTCCCTTCTGCTGCTCCCTTGTTTGCACTTGGGGTCACCACAGCAAATCCAAGGTGGATCTGCATGTTGAATTGGCACAAGTTTTACGCCGGATGCCCTTCCTGAGGCTGTAAAACCCCTCACTACACACTTTATACACTTTTCTCAAACAGGCATGAACATTTTCTCACTTTTCTCTCGTGTGTAAACGCTCTCAAAGTTCAAACCTTAGTAGAAAAATAAGACCAACCTGTTTTCAGGCCCAAAAATTTGTTTGAGAAATAAAAAGAGAACGTTTTCCTATAAATAATTATAATGGCTTTTAGAACTAACAAATTTAATTTTAATGATCAACCTACGAGGTTGGACACATAAGAAATTATTAATAGTGACTGACCAGTATTTCACAGTTCCTCTGATCGCGCCTCTGCGTCCTTGTGCTGCTCTGCTGTCACGCCTTTTTCCACTGAGTCACACCTCGGTGCAGGTGTCTTTTTCCGAGTGAAAAACACAGTTATGGGTAGTTGTTGGCGCTCTTTTTTCTTCTGGGCGAGAGGATTCTTATAAATAGAGAAGCAGAACACAATGCGCGTACTCTCCCTTTGCGGTGCCGCGACCGGCCTGCTTGATGAGGACGCAGAACACAATGCGCTGTAAAAAAAAAACAAAAACAAAAAAAAACACGTATAATTGGACAAAAATCTGCGAAACTGCGAGGCCGTGAAAGGTGAACCGCGTTATAGCGATGGGACCACTGTATTCTGTTTTTATTTACATTTTACACAATGTCCCAACTTCATTGGAATTGGGGTTGTGCAAATCACGGAGGAACAGCTTGTATAAGCAAACCACAAAAACACTGAGCCGACGTCGGGAGGGACACGTGGTGGGCGTGAACGATCCTGCTTTGATGGTTTTGTACATGCTTAAATCGGGTTATGCGTGAAGGGGCCCTAAGACGTTCAAAAGCTGAATTAAAGAACTGGATGCTTCATCTTTGGTTTAGATATGAAGATAATTATGTGGTGTTGCATCTAAGTGACAGTGGCTTAGTGGTTAACAGTGTTACAGCATTGCGTTGGG
This sequence comes from Thalassophryne amazonica, assembly GCF_902500255.1. Classification (NCBI taxonomy): domain Eukaryota; kingdom Metazoa; phylum Chordata; class Actinopteri; order Batrachoidiformes; family Batrachoididae; genus Thalassophryne; species Thalassophryne amazonica. The sequence goes on along the minus strand of NW_022986240.1, from coordinate 14,684 downwards.
AAGTGGGGGTGCTGCAGTGCCCCCTGCTGGGAAAAGCACGTGTCACAGCACGCCCTGCCAGATGACAAAATTCTAACAATAAAATAAATAAATAAATAAGGGTATTAAAACATTTAAAATCATTTCCCTGTTGCTATTTACACAAAAATTAAATGTTTGAAGTTTTTTTTATATTCCAATATTTATTAACTTTTCACAATCATGGTACATGGTATTCACAGAACGATGCATTACATATAGAAAATAAAATGCAAGAATACATCGTCTGATCTAGGAGACAATGTTTTTAGTCATGTGGCTCTTCTACTTTCAGATAGTCCCAGAATGAAATGCTGTCTCTTTCATTCACACCCTCAGCTAACCTTCTTAGCATACGTTGGTATGAAACAGTTTCAATCATTACACTGGCCCATTCTCGAATACTGGGTATAATCAGAGTCTTCTAGTGTCTCAAAATAATTTGACAAGTTGTAATCAAGCTTACAGAAACCACTGAAAAATATTTTTGGAGACATTTGGAAGATAGCTTTTGTCTCCCAATAGACAAATCTCTGGCCTGAATGGTATATCTAAACCAAGCCAGCTACTTAAAATATATATGACCTTCTCCCAAAGACGTGTGACGAGCGAGCAATCCCAAATACAATGAATAAAAGTTCCCCTTTCCCTTCTACATTTCCAGCACAAATCATCCCCCAACAGTTTCATTCTGATCAATCTTGATGCAGTAAAATATTACCTGTGCAAGACATTATAATGTGTAATTTTACTCCTGGCCTCTCTCACGTCTTTACCACACTCTGCCATTATTTTTTTCCACTTAACGGGTTATAGTCATGACCCAAGTCTTTTTGCCATCTTCCTTTCAGACTATTAGTATCGTTACTAATGGCAAGACTAGCAACTTTATAGAATTGAGAGGCCCTGCGCTTTATCAATGGGAGCTTCATAAAATTTGTAATTTGATTATCACAGAGACTGCATGGTACTGAACCAATGCAGCTCCTAATTTGTAAATATTTCCAGAAGTTATCGCTACCCATCAAATTATATTGTTGCTGCAACTGATCATACAATAATAATACACCATCTTCAAATAGGTCACCAAGAGTGTTTACGTCTTTAGATGACCATTGCTCCCAATACACAGATTTTTCCCCAATATAGATTTCACTATTGTACCACACTGAAGAGTATCTCTGAGTTGTATTTCTACATTTAAAAAAAATTTGTGAGCATTTGTCCAGACATCATTTGAGTGCAAAATGACTGGATTTGTAATATTACAATTTCTTTGGTGTTAGTCTCTGTATAGGCATACGCGTTAAACTAATCTCTTCTTGGACAGCAATCCAGGGATCGGAGAACTCGGCCCTGTGCCAGTGTTTGGCTTGTTTAGCCATTTCAAAAGCTAGATAATACAGTCTTAAGTTTGGAAGACCTAACCATCCATTCTCTCTATAGGCACAGAGTTTGCTTAACTTAATCTGAGGTTTTTTCCCCACTCCACAGAAAATGTTTTATGAGATCTTCAGATTCCCTGAATACACTAGCTGGTATTTTGAGGGGCAACATCATGATGATATAATTAAACTGTGGGACAATTACCGTTTTTATTATATTTACCTTTCCCCACAGACAGAGTTTTAGCTTATCCCATTTTTCAAGATTGGTTTTAGTTGTTGCTAATAAAGAATTAAAATTTAGCCCAACCACATCATCAGTATCTTCTGACAATTTAACACCCAAATATTTCATTCCCTTGTGCATCCACTTAAAGTTAAACTTTTCCACCATAAATGCAAAACATGTTTTAGAGATAGGCGTGGCTTCTCACTTATTCCAGTTTATAAAATACCCTAAAAGTTTAGAGGAGGACTGCATTGTTTACATTAGATAAGGTAAAGATGATAAGGGATCAGACACTACTGCCAGAATATCATCTGCGTACAGTAGCAACTTGTGTTAAATACTGCCCCCTTTCACTCCTTTAATACCCGAGTGTGTCCTGATAGATATTGCAAGGACCTCTAAGAAGATAATAAATAATAATGGACTTAGGGAACAACCCTGGCGTGTCCTGCGGTTTAAACTGAAAAAAGAAGAGACCTTTGCAAAACTGGCGCAAGTTTATCTATGAATGCTTTGTAGTACTCCACTGGGAGGCCTTCATAACCAGGTGACTTCCCATTTGTCATTGCTAAAATCGCCTCTCTGATTTCTGCCTCAGTTATGGAGGACTCTAATTTATCTGCATCCTGAGTTTGCAACTTAGGTATTTCAATGTTACGGAGAAACTGATTTATTTGCTCATGAGAAGAGGACATAGATTATGTATAAAGATTTTTATAGTGTTGTTGGAAGATATTATTAATATCTTTAGTCAAACAAAACTGTTGGTCCCCCTGTTTTATAACTGGTCTTATGTTAGCTTTTATTTTCTCCCATAATTATCTCCTTGGTATTTATCCTGACTTTTCTCCCCCTCTGCTTTTTTGTTATACATTTCTTTTAAAGTAAATTTAAGCTTACAAAGTTCTTGAAATTTATCATTAGAAAAGTGCTTTAACAAGTTGTTTTTTTTTTCTCTTTTATTTCCCTTTCCAAGCTTAGGCACATATCGATATTATCTTTTTTCTTTTTTGTTGCTTGTGCTATAAATTTGCCCCTTAATATAGACCTTCAGTGCTTACCATACGGTAGTTATTTGTTCAGTGCTGCCAATGTTGATTTCAAAAAATGTTTTTAGATCTTCCCCCACTGCATTCCTGAAGTTTAAGTCGGATTTAATCTCCATCTTCCCCTTTTTTTCTGTTGTATGATTTATTTTAATAATTAATTCTACTGGAGCATGGTCCGTGAGAGTTATTGCCTTAATATCACAGCTAACAGCCCTATCCACTAAAAATGAGTTTATTTAAAAAAAAAAAAAATCTATCCTAGAATATGTCTTGTGACGATAGTAAAAGAAATTATAGTCTCTAACTATTGGGTTAGTCAGTCTCCATATGTCAGTTAATCCTATATCTCTATTTAACATTTGCAAAGCCTCTCTATTCCTTGTCAGTACAGGGGGTTGGCAGGGGCTTCTGTCCAAAGCTGGATCCAAAACCTCGTTGAAGTCCCCAGCCAGAATTATCTGACCATCAGAATTTCCCAAAATTTTATTAACTTTGTGGGGAAAAAAAATCACGATTGTTTTGGTTGGTTTTTGGTTAGGTGTATAAAATGTTACACAAGACAACAGGGGTTCCTTCCATTACTGCCTCAATACAAATAATTCTCCCTTCAACATCTTTAGTTTTCTTTGGTGACCTAAATTGTATATTCTTGTGGACCAAGATCAACACTCCATTACTTTTGCTAGAAAAACAGCTGTGAAAAATTTGGCCATCCAACCTAAAATTTCTCTACCTCTGTACTTTGCAAGTGGGATTCTTGTATAGAAGCTAAATCAAGTTGGTTGTTTTTTAAATAGGTTAGTACCGGCCTTCTTTTAACAGGGCTGCCACACCCATTTATGTTCCATTAATTTCAATTTATTAATTTATATAGTGCCATCTCAGGGCAGAGTCGCCCCAAGGCACTTCACACAATTCATAACAACACAAGGTAATTTAAAATCAAGAACGGCACAAAAAAGATAAAACACAGTAGAATAAAAAGAAATTACAAGGCAAACATAAAAACAGATTAATGATAAGACAATCTAAAAAAGTGGGTTTTCAGTCTTGATTTAAAAGTCTCCGCCATGTCAGACTGCCTAATAACTGCAGGTAGATTGTTCCAAAGAGTCGGACCACGGTAGGAGAAGGTTCTATACCCCACATACTTTTTATTCACCCCCGGAACACACAAAAGCCCTGCGAACGCAAGGGCTGCTCAGGTCCATGACACACATTTAACAAGCTTACCAGACATTATCCAGCTTGGTATATGTTAAAAAGAAAAAAGAATTTATAAAGCCATGTATTAGAAATCAGTGCCTTCCTAGACCCACAGATCAATAAACATTTGCATATTTTGCATTCCTGACTGTGAATTATCACGCACTCTTCTCTACTAGAATATTTTCTCAAACATTGAACTCTTTTACATAAACGAAAAAGCATAAATTCTAAACATAAAGTGTCTGAGTGCCTCTCCACAGTCAGTCCTGAGCATTGAGGTCTGCTCATAAGTAACGAAAAAGAAAAACAAAAAATACCAAAAACAAAACCAACTTTCAGATACGTCCGTGGGGTTAACGCCGCTCCTGTGAAGTCCGCGCGTAGATTCCCCAACCCACACACTTCTCATCAGAGGGTACAATTGTATACAGTACGTCACAGAGTTTGGTTGCTTGCTCACCTTTATCCATCAGCACAGTTCCTGCATCAATATTTTTACGGTCTATGCTGCTCAATAAACTCCTCCACCGCTTCAGCCGAGTTGAAACTCACACTCTTCCCTCTCCATGTGAAGTGTAGTGTTGCGGGAAAGGCCAGGCTGTATCTGATGTCGAGTTGTTGTAGTTTGCATTTCACTGGAGCTTTCCTCTTCTGGGCCAGCTCCTTGGACATGTCGGGGAAGAGAGACAGGTGACATCCTTCCCATGTGAAGCCTCACTTTTCTTTCGCCAAGTTAACCACCTTATCCCTCGCCGAATGCCTCAGGAAGTGAATCATCACCGGTCTGGGGGGTTGGTCTGGATTCGGCATTGATCCAAAGGTCCTGTGCACAAGTTTGATCTCCATTTTTCCCAGCAAATCTACTTCCAGCCCTGCTGATGAAAGTTTACGTACACATTCCAGCAAAGTCCCATTTGCATCTTTCAATCCTAGTAGCCGCACGTTATTACTTCTACTCTGGTTCTCCAGAATTTGCACACGATTGCGAAGAGCTTCGATATCATGTTCCTTACTGGCTTTTTCATTGCGCCATAGCTCCGAGGCTTTCTCAATGTGTGTAATGCGTGCCTCGGCTTCATCCATCCGTCCTAGCATGACCGTCACAGTGGCTGTTAGTTCCTCTGTTGTTAACCCTCTGGGGCCGATGCCGATGTATACGATGGCTAAGACCAAGCTTTGCTAAATTATAAATAACTTTTTAATCATATGAGATAGAAACTTAAAGCGGCAATTTGTTTTGAAGTTATTCATTCCAACCGGACTTTGTCTCGGCAGAGAGCCGCACAGCATTTGGAGCTGTGTGAACAGAACGGAGGGCGATTCTCATTTCTTGACTGCAACAAGACAAGAGTCCCAGTTAGTGACTTTAATCCACAAAAGTGACTCACGATTGACATATTTTAATGGCTTTGAGAGGGGTTAAGAAGTGGACTTGAAACTTCTGAAGAGCAGTGAATCGAACCAATGAGCCAACGGATTGAAGCACTGCTTCATTGGTTCACGCTTCAAAGTGGAGTCGCGCTGCAGAAACGGTTGATTACAGAGCTGGTGCTCGGTCTGTAATCAATGTAGAGGAAGTTTCCAAACACCCTCATAAACAACAGCCGCTCTGAAGGACGAATAAGGGAAGGGAAGTCTATTGATGTCGGTGGATCGAAAAGAACAGGTTCTTGATACCCAACCCTATAAGCACCTACAGGATCTGTCTGCCTCAATCCTGGATGTTCATAAATCCAGGCCCAGCTCCTCACTCAGCTTCTGAGATGCTGCATTCAGTGAACCTCCAGCTTCCCCAAAGACCACAGCAAAGTCAAGCTCACTAAAACTACTCAACATCAAAGGCATACAAGGTGCTGGTTTCTACAACACCCAGTCCACCTGAGTATTGAACATCCTTGGAAAACACCAGTATCCATCGAGATGAAATCAGAGACTCTGTGCCCACTCGGCACAGCACACAGTCTGTGAGTCTGGGCCTGCTACAGTGTTTAGCAACTTGTTGTGGGATCCCACAAATTTTCAGAATGGCCCAGAGGGCAGCCTGGTCATCAGGGTCAAATGCTTTGTGAAAATCAAGTGGTACATGTTATACTTTTATACTTGAGTTAATTTTGAAAAGCTGAAGTTATTGTTGTCAGGTTGCCATTGGGCTCTAGGGTGCTTAGAAAATGGCAAAAAGCCCATTAGAGGTGTTGACACATCACAGTGCTAACCCTTTGTCTTCTTCCTTGGCTCCCCATGCAGGTGTGGAAAGCTCGCCTGAATGGCTATGAGGAAGCTCTGAAGCTCTTTCAGAGGGTTGAAGATGAGAAGAGTCCAGAGTGGGGGAAGTACCTGGGCCTAATAAAGACGTTTGTGACCGATTCTAATGCTGTGGCTCAGCTTAAAGGCCTGGAGGCCGCTCTGGCTTTTATTGAAAATGCACACATCGCTGGCAAGTAAGTCATCACCACATGAAAAATGAATACTGATAGGTACATACAACATATTCAACACATACAGCATACAACTGTGCAAACCGGTATAAATCTTGTCATAGAGAAATCTCATGAAATAACACAGCAACAAGTGGACATCTGCATTTTAAGAAAATCCTTCTGTGTTCCACTCCGCCAGGAAGTTGTGACTGGTGGTGCAAGAGACTGCGCACGTTCCACTGTGCACAGTTTCTCCAATCACAGCCACAGGAGCATATAACTCTTCAGAGTTGTCTTGGTGTTTTGGTGGCTTCCCTCACTCGTCTCCTTGCACAGCCATTCAGTCTGTCTGAACTGCCTCCAACAGACAGATTTGCCATCCTGTTTGTATTAATGACTGGTGTAAATGAAGTACTTGGAAATGTTCATGTATCCATCAACCTGACTCGTCTCAAGAAAACTGACTAATAGTAAAGCTCTTTGTCAACACAAGTCCTTTTATTTATTTTGTCCAAATTGAGGGGTTGTCCATAAAATGGCTGTAGTTTTTAAATGGTTAATGTGACATTTTTGTTAAACTCCTTGAATTAACCCTGAAGGTTGATTCACCATGAAATAAATATTTTGTAGCTGTTATTTTTAAATAACTTTAGTTTATTGTTTACCAAATGTAGTTGTGGAAAAATGAGTTGTTAACCAAGGTGTATGTCAGTTTGTTTCCAGTGTTTGTTTTCATCTGTATTTCTGCCTTCCTGCTGTGGTGATCTTGAAATTCCTGTGTGAAATGTTCTTGCAGTAACTGTGTCCACTGTGTGTGGTTTGTGTGTTTTCTGCAGAACGACAGGTGAAGTAGTGTCGGGCGTAGTGAACAAAGTGTTCAACCAGCCTAAGGCGCGAGCGAAGGAGCTGGGCATGGACATCTGCCTGATGTACATCGAGATCGAGAAGGCTGAGATGGTTCAGGAGGAGCTGCTAAAAGGACTGGACAACAAGAACCCCAAGATCATGGTGGCCTGTACCAAGACCATCACCAAGGCCCTCAGGTCAGTGAGACTCACTGGACATGTGCCCATAAAATAATATTGTGAAGTATCTGAATAAGAGCATTTTATAGTATAATTCTCCCCTGAGTTCATCAGTGCTGGTGTTGATGCAGATACTGACATTATTTTACAGCTGATACATGTGCATACAGTAGCAGGGCAGCACAACACTGACTGGATTTCACATCAGCTCCATCACTATTTGTTGATGGTTGAAGGATTTCCACACAACAAGATGAATCAAGTCCAGGCTGGAATCTCCTGTATGCATTCTAGCAAACTGTAGCTGAAATATCACGTGTCCTCTGTGCCGCTCTGGATTCTAAGTTACACCGAGCTGCTGCTCACACCACACGTCTCCAATCAGACCTGTCAGTAAAAGCATCAGATACTGAGTAAGAGACAGGAAATGCAGAGAACTTACTGCTGCATCACTTTGTAAAAGTGTTCTGTCTTTAAAGAGGAACGGCGCACACAGCTCCTGCTGCTGTTCTGCAGAGAGAGTTTATCAGTTAAAAAGGCAAACATTTGTTGTTTTGTGGTCTCATGAAGGAAGCTCGTACTGGAGTTTAAGCACTTTCACAAACAGTAGTCTGACTCCGTATGTGACAAAGATCCATGTCGGTGAGGTGGGTGGTCCAGGTTTTTCTGTGCTGCTTTGTCACATCAGGAGGCACACTGGTCAAGGTCATTCATCTGCATCATTGTTATGCAAAGCTGTGAATAAACTGCACCATAAAGCAAATGCGTGTTTGAAAGGCAAAATAATGAACAGCGCCCCCAACAGGCCCAAGAGCAGAATTGAAATGAAAAAAGTCAGAGGAACAGTCTCCTGACACAGTGCTTGTTTTCTGCAGACACACAAGCTGATGTCGTGAGTTGGACCGTTTGTTGTCCTCTCCATCTTTTACATTCAGAGTACCCCTTCTTACCTCTGTTTTTAATCATCTCCCTCAGTGAGTTTGGATCCACGATCATCTCTCTGAAGCCCGTGGTGAACGTTTTACCCAAGCAGTTTGAGTCCAGGGACCAAGCTGTGAGGAATGAAGCCAAACTGCTGGCTGTGGAGATCTACAAATGGATCAGAGACGCTCTGAGACACTCGTTACAAAGTATTAACTCTGTACAGGTGAGACTCTTCTTCCCTCTTACACTATATTTAACATTTCAACTTCAGCTCAGTGTTGTAAAGTCATCCTAAGCCTGTGCTTTACGTGCTGTGTTCCTGCAGCTGAAGGAGCTGGAGGAGGAGTGGGTGAAGTTGCCTCCATCTCCACCCAAACAGACCAGGTTCCTGCGCTCCCAGCAAGACCTGAAAGCCAAGTTTGAACAACAAGCCCAAGGAGGAGACAACTCTGAAGGTAGGTCGCAGAAACTGGTAGCCTTAAGCAGGTGTGCACATTTATTTAGTTTTACAAGTGGGAGGGAAAAGGATAAAAACAGAATCAGAATACTATATTAATCCCAACTTCATCACTGGGTCTCCTGATCAGTTTATTGAGTCTGTTCTGTCTGCTGCCCCAACACACAGCAGCAAACATGATAGCATTGACTACCACAGACTCATAAAACACCTTCAGCATGGTCTGGCACATGTTAAAGGACTGGAGCCTCCTCAGGCAACAAAGGCGGCCGGGCCCTTCTTGTGGAGGGCTTCAGTGTTTTTAGCCCAGTCCATTTTATTGTCAGTGTGCATCCCCAGATATCTGTAACCGTCAGCCATGTCCACACTCTGCCGCTGTATGGATACAGGGGTCACCGGTGCCTTGATTCTCCTCATGTCCACAAACAGCTCTGTTGTCTTTGTAACATTTAGCTGCAGATGGTCCTGCTCACATATGTAGTTTAGCTGCTTTAGACCTGGACCCAGATACCATCACATGTCCCACAATACCTCATTAATTAAATACATAAAATGCTAATTAACTGTTTTTGCCATCGTCCAGCAGTTTGTTTCTGACCATTGCCAACACAGTTAATTCATTGGATGTAATCACGTAACAATGCAACATCTGTTGCATTGTTTCTGTAAAGGCTCTCAGTTGTCCAGGTGGTTTCCATAGTAGAAAAGCTTGAATCTTCGACAGGACTGGGTTGCTTGATGCGAGGACATTTCGCTTCTAATCAAATCAGATCAAATCAGTTTTATTTTTCATTGTAATAAAAAAATTGATTGATTGATTGATTGATTATTTTATTTAGATAGCACCAAATCACAACAAACAGTTGCCCCAAGGCGCTTTATATTGTAAGGCAAAAGCCATACAATAATTACAGAAAAACCCCAACGGTCAAAACGACCCCCTGTGAGCAAGCACTTGGCGACAGTGGGAAGGAAACACTCCCTTTTAACAGGAAGAAACCTCCAGCAGAACCAGGCTCAGGGAGGGGCAGTCTTCTGCTGGGACTGGTTGGGGCTGAGGAAGAGAATCAGGAAAAAGACATGCTGTGGAAGACAGCAGAGATCAATCACTAATGATTAAATGCAGAGTGGTGCATACAGAGCAAAAAGAGAAAGAAAGACTCAGTGCATCATGGGAACCCCCCAGCAGTCTAAGTCTATAGCAGCATAACTAAGGGATGGTTCAGGGTCACCTGATCCAGCCCTAACTATAAGCTTTAGACACCATGTTTCTAAGGTTTGTGGGGCCAAGTACAATAACTTCAGTTTTATCTGAATTTAAAAGCAGGAAATTAGAGGTCATCCATGTCTTTATGTCTGTAAGACATTCCTGCAGTTTAACTAATTGGTGTGTGTCCTCTGGCTTCATGGATAGATAAAGCTGGGTATCATCTGCGTAACAATGAAAATTTAAGCAATGCTGTCTAATACAACCCCTGGCAATAATTATGGAATCACGAGCCTCGGAGGATGTTCATTCAGTTGTTTAATTTTGTAGAAAAAAAGCAGATCACAGACATGACACAAAACTAAAGTCATTTCAAATGGCAACTTTCTGGCTTTAAGAAACACTATAAGAAATCAGGAAAAAAAAATTGTGGCAGTCAGTAACGGTTACTTTTTTAGACCAAGCAGAAGGAAAAAAAATATGGACTCACTCAATTCTGAGGAATAAATTATGGAATCACCCTGTAAATTTTCATCCCCAAAACTAACACCTGCATCAAATCAGATCTGCTCGTTAGTCTGCATCTAAAAAGGAGTGATCACACCTTGGAGAGCTGTTGCACCAAGTGGACTGACATGAATCATGGCTCCAACATGAGAGAAGTCAGTTGAAACAAAGGAGAGGATTATCAAACTCTTAAAAGAGGGTAAATCATCACGCAATGTTGCAAAAGATGTTGGTTGTTCACAGTCAGCTGTGTCTAAACTCTGGACCAAATACAAACAACATGGGAAGGTTGTTAAAGGCAAACATACTGGTAGACCAAGGAAGACATCAAAGCGTCAAGACAGAAAACTTAAAGCAATATGTCTCAAAAATTGAAAATGCACAACAAAACAAATGAGGAACGAATGGGAGGAAACTGGAGTCAATGTCTGTGACCGAACTGTAAGAAACCGCCTAAAAGAAATGGGATTTACATACAGAAAAGCTAAACGAAAGCCGTCATTAACACCTAAACAGAAAAAAACAAGGTTACAATGGGCTAAGGAAAAGCAATCGTGGAATGTGGATGACTGGATGAAAGTCATATTCAGTGATAAATCTCGAATCTGCATTGGGCAAGGTGATGATGCTGGAACTTTTGTTTGGTGCCGTTTCAATGAGATTTATAAAGATGACTGCCTGAAGAGAACATGTAAATTTCCACAGTCTTTGATGATATGGGGCTGCATGTCAGGTAAAGGCACTGGGGAGATGGCTGTCATTACATCATCAATAAATGCACAAGTTTACGTTGACATTTTGGACACTTTTCTTATTCCATCAATTGAAAAGATGTTTGGGGATGATGAAATCATTTTTCAAGATGATAATGCATCTTGCCATAGAACAAAACTGTGAAAACATTCCTTGCAAAAAGACACATAAGGTCAATGTCATGGCCTGCAAATAGTCCGGATCTTAATCCAATTGAAAATCTTTGGTGGAAGTTGAAGAAAATGGTCCATGACAAGGCTCCAAACTGCAAAGCTGATCTGGCAACAGCAATCAGAGAAAGTTGGAGCCAGATTGATGAAGAGTACTGTTTGTCACTCATTAAGTCCATGCCTCAGAGACTGCAAGCTGTTATAAAAGCCAGAGGTGGTGCAACAAAATACTAGTGATGTGTTGAAGCGTTCTTTTGTTTTTCATGATTCCATAATTTTTTCCTCAGAATTGAGTGATTCCATATTTTTTTCCCTCTGCTTGGTCTAAAAAAGTAACTGTTACTGACTGCCACAATTTCTTTTCCTGATTTCTTATAGTGTTTCTTAAAGCTAGAAAGTTGCCATTTGAAATGACTTTAGTTTTGTGTCATGTCTGTGATCTGCTTTTTTTCTACAAAATTAAACAACTGAATGAACATCCTCCAAGGCCGGTGATTCCATAATTTTTGCCAGGGATTGTAATACTGCCTAAGGGAAGCATGTATAAAGTGAATAAAATTGGTCCTAGCACAGAACCTTGTGGAACTCCATAATTAACCTTAGTCTGTGAAGAAGACTCCCCATTTACATGAACAAATTGTAATTTATTAGATAAATATGATTCAAACCACCGCAGCGTAGTGCCTTTAATACCTATGGCATGCTCTAATCTCTGTAATAAAATTTTATGGTCAACAGTATCAAAAGCAGCACTGAGGTCTAACAGGACGAGCACAGAGATGAGTCCACTGTCTGAGGCCATAAGAAGATCATTTGTAACCTTCACTAATGCTGTTTCTGTACTATGATGAATTCTAAAACCTGACTGAAACTCTTCAAATAGACCATTCCTCTGCAAATAGACCATTCCTCTGCACAAATCTAATAACAGCCATGGACTTGCTGCCAGTAGAACTGCAGGTTGAGGTGCTGAAGTATGTAGGTATCATGGACCTACTCAATGTGGAGAAGGCCTACGGCCACATGCCATCCATCCGCACACCAAGTCTTTGGAGAGAGGTGAAGATGTACAGGATTGATGACCAGTACTTGCCAGAAGTGTGGGAGTTTATGACCAAGGAAGTGGGATGCCACTTGAAGGAACTTCATTTGCCCTACATGGCAGAAGAAGAGATAAGCTTCAACAACGGGGAAAAAGACTTTTCATTGGCAATACTTATGTCTTTTAGTGTCTTTAAGGGTATTATTTATTTTACCAGGTAATAGCATAAAGGTTCTAATAATTTATTTATTTTGTAAGAGACACTTAGGATTTGATTAATTGTGTAGAATGAAAGCAGAAATTATAGTCAGTTAAATTATTGCAGACAGTCATTCCATTTGTGGATGGTAACTTATTACGGACACATACTGTCATACAAAATAGTAAATAAATTGTGATGAAATTAATACACTTTAGTCATTTTTTGCAGTATGATAAGAGTCAAAAAGAACTGTTTTAGGCAAAGGAAAACTGTCCAAATTGCACTCAGAATGCACCAAATTGCACCATTTTTTCAAAATTTCCAGGGGGGCATGCCCCCGTACCCCCATAGATGACTTCGTGGCTTCGCTGCACAGTCTGTCCACTCACGGAAAATGTTCAGTCAAAAAATTTTCATTTGCTTGCAGCCATGATCCCAACAAGCAAAAAATGCGCATGCAGGGCCAATGGACAAGTCAGGCTACGGAAGTGGCCCCACAAACCATTGCTTCCCAGCCTTTCCCTCACCAATTGAAGATCCTTCTCTAATAAAATGGATGAATTGAGGCTGCAGACGGCTTCAGATAACTACACCACTGTGTCCTAGTCTTTACTGAAACTTGGCTGCACTCTTCAGTCCGAGACTCTGCTATCGAAACTTCATCAACACAGACTTCATCAACACATCAAATGTGCCAGGAGAAAGTACACTGGACAAGGTTTACACCAACATTAAGCTAGGTTACAGGGCCAGACTTGCACCACACATAGACAAGTCAGACCACATGTCTCTGCAGCTCATCCCTGCATACGCCCCCCCTCCGGAAATCCACCCCCTCCACCATTAAGACAGTTTAGACTATCTATCTAGTTTAGACTATCTATGACTGAATGTTCTGGTATTATGGGGTAAAAACAGCAAAAATGGTGATAAAGGTCAGTTTCAGGGAAAGGGAAGTCTGGGGTCCCTGCTGGAGGTGTTGCCCCCACGACCCGAACCTGGAAAAGCGGTTGAAGATGATGATGATGATGATAGTTCATTTAACTTGGAACAAATCCTTGTTATAGGTCAGGGGTGGGCAATCATGTGCCATGAAGGGCTGAAACACTGCAGGTTTTCCTTACTACCAGTCATCTCAGCAGGTGATTTCATTGACAATCAGGTGATTATGCTCAGGGGAGAAGCTCATCAGCAACCCACCTGCTGAGGTGACTGGTTGCAAGGAAAACCTACAGTGTCTCGGCCCTTGCTGCCCACCCCTGTTATAGGTTGATAATATGCATACTGCAATGTACAAGATTTGACACATTTTGGTGGAGTTATGGCCCTCGATTAACAAACCTAGACACTGCTGGTTTCAGGAGTTGGTGCCTGCATTCTGAAATCAACTTCTGTCACATTTTTAGGAGGAATTTTGGAAAGCTTGGTACAAGTCCTTGACATGTTAGCAGAATGTAGAAGCACTTGTACCAAAAGCCGCATTTGGATATTGTGCTTTCAGAGCACTCTTGATTTAATTTGCGTGGTTTAGAGGCGTTCCGCAGAGGACTATGGTGGTAAATTTTTGGTTGACAAGGTTTTCAGGTGAAGATCTGTTTTGTGTTTCAGGTGGTGGGGAAAGATGCTAATGTGATGTTGGTAACATTGGCTGCTAAATGCCTAGCTGGGCTGGCCACCGGTCTCAGGAAGACGTTTGGACCATATGCAGGCCAGGTGAGCATCTGACAGCAAACAATCAGAAAAAAAATCATTCAGTTTGTGTTTACACTTCGGCATTGTTCAGTGAAGTCGTGCATCACTGATGTTCTAAACCCCTTTAAAGACATTTTTTCTGGTACTGCAGTGAGCGGTTGTTTCTTACAGTATCAAAGATGTTGCCCTCTACAGTGCTTGTGTGTGTGTGTGTTTGTGTGTGTGTGTGTGTGTGCGTGCGTGCGTGCGTGTCTGCGCGTGTTAATAAAAGAATGTGGTCATGTTCACAGTTTGCTTTAAAGTGTAAAAATCTGTGTGATTACGTACTGATATGTGGGGCTTATTTTTCTGACTTCATTTTAACAGTCACATTTATTCAGGACTGATAGATATTCAAG